>NW_022749212.1:225836-242371 GCF_011630105.1 Anneissia japonica | reverse complement strand
ATATATATATATATATATATATATATATATATATATATATGTACACCGTAGTTTCCCGCGAAATTGGCCCGATTTTAGGGGGTGGGATTATACCCGGAAATACCCCTGTGCATGAACAGAAAACAAGTTGTCTATTTTAGCCGCACCTGTAAACACGATTCTTCAGACTGTGAATTAATGATCCGATCTGCACACTGGGCAGGTCTCTTAAGGGACGGACTGCAGTGTTGTCTATTTTGGCCGCACCTGTAAACACAAGTCTTCAGACTGTGAATATATATAAAGGAAAACAGGCAAATGGGAAAACGATGAATTCGTGAACAAGATCGGAGATCTAAAGATACAATGTCTACCGTGTATCAATGGCGGCCCGCTGGATCTCAATAGAGATTTTTTAATTATATAAAGGAAAACAGGCAAATGGGAAAACCCATAAAACAACAAACGGCCACATAATGCAAAACTATTTAAAATTAAAACGGAACAGTAGAGAAAATCCGATCAGAATGACAAAATAAACTAAGCATCCACTGGAAGGAATACCAATATCTGCAGACAGATCCGTTTCGACCTTCCAGGCCTCATCGGTGCAGCTAGGATATAGACCCAAACGACACGTTCGACCAGCTTAGGTTGGGTTGCATTCACACCTGGGTTGTGTATATATATTGCCTTGGTTTGGCTCTGTAATCATTAGTGGTCGTTGGACTAGTTTGGGCCCTACCTAAGCTGGTTGAACGTGTCGTTTGGGTCTGTCATTATACCATTCTTTTTTATATCAATTTATCATTTCACATTAAATACAATTTCTGATATCAGACTTTTTCAATATATAATGGAATATAATAAATACAAATACATGGAATTTAATATGGCTGCTAAATGACCTTGACCTAAAATGGTTGTCATAATGACCTCTGATGAAATAGTTCCTATCAAAAATTGAATTTTGTGAGCTTATGTATATTTTTGCTGTAAAACACGACCACTTACAAACTATTAAGATTTTATACGTATTTAACAGAGAAATGAAATTGAATGACTTTAAATGACCATCTCACCATGGCACAAGTGCTATAAATCCTTGACCATGAAAATATATTTTTAGACATCATAATTCGTATTGGAAGTTGTTTAAAAGCCGATATATTGATAAATATAGGTTTTGCGTGGCAGCCATTTTGAAATTTAAGATAGCTGCCAGAATGAACTCGAATGAAATATTGTAGTTCATAGTAAACATTTTGAATTCTGAGAGCCTGGGTATGATTCTAATGTAAAATTTGACAATTACGTAATTTTAAAGATACCATACGATATTTGACCTTGAATGACATTGAATGACCTTACATAACCCATTTGTGGCAATCTGACCAGGTCAAAAATGATATGGTGGTATTCCTCGATCATATAAACATACTCTTAAACATTAGAATTATAATTCCAAGTGGTTTAGAAGCGGAGATATAGATAAACATAGGCGGCCATTTTGAAATCCAAGATGGCCGCCATAATGACCTCGGATGAGGTGGTTCCTACCAAAAATTGAATGCTATGACCATAAGGAGCATGTAAAAAAAAATTGGTGCTTTTGTCCGGAACGTCCACATCCATCTGCTAAGCTGCCGGACTAATACTCGTGTGGATAGTTTACTGTATTTATACCCTGACATGTCCCGAGTAAGATACTGTTTCAACCAGCTAATTGCACTAAGGACTTTTATGAACAATTAACTTTATAATAGTATTGAACACAACAAAACTCATAAAGATAACCTATTTTCATGTAATCTTAGAATGCACACGCCATTCCTACCTAAATTAATGGTGACGAACGCGAGATCAGTTTTGAATAAACATGAGGAGATTAGCATTATTAAATGAACAAAATTACCTGATGTTTTCTGTATTGCTGAATCGTAGATAACTCCTGACACAGCATGTGAGCGCTACACTATTAACGGCTATAACTCGTACAACAAATGCAGAATTATAGACCTGGTGGTGGAGTTCTGACCTACATTAAGGATAATCTTAACGCGCACATCATCAATGAGATGACGTACCAGAAGTAGTATGGCTACTTATTAAACATCCACGTCTTCCAAGAACTGCGCCGTATATTGTAGTGGCGAATGTTTATCTTCCATTTGGACACGAACTCACCACTGGTAGTCTGTTTGAAGTGTTACCGCAACATACCAAACATCGATGTTGATGATTATCAAGCTACTGAAGGGACATTTCACTGTTCCCTGGTTTGATGATAATCTAAAATGGAAAGGCAATACCTATGCGCTTTGTTCTAAAGTTAATCGTAAATTCTTTTTGATATGGTATCTTAAGAGAGCTGGTTTCAACGCTTCTAAACCTGTTAGTGTATATAAGCGTTATGTACGTAATTCTGTTGAGTACTGTGCTCCACTGTGGCACCCTGGTCTTACTCAACAGCAAGGTAAACAGATTGAACAAGTTCAGAGGCGGATATGTAGGTGCATCCTTGGAAAGCAATACATTTCATACGATAACGCCTTGGACGAGCTCAAACTTCAGAGGCTGTCTGACCGTAGGGACAAACTCTGTAGGTAGTTTGCCCTAGCTGCCTCTAGGTCTGTACGTCACTTACAATGGGTTACTCTAAATGACAAATATCACAACATGGCTCTTCGAAGTTCAAATAAATATAAATTAATAAACTGCAAAACAAAGCGTTTCCTGAATAGCCCAATCCCATATATGACTAGAATTCTTAATTCTCACAAATGATCTGTCCCTGTGGTACCTCTGCCCCCTTTTTACCTCTTTCGGTCTAGGCTCGTCCAATATTCAATTCTTTTATTGAATTTTAATGTTTATTTAATGTCTTTTCCTTCTTTTTGGTTTTTTAAATGTATAGGCTTTAAAAATTTGGCGTCACAATTTAGTTACTACTGATATGAGCAATCTTAAATTAAACTTTTTTATAATTTTTTTATGTTTTAATATGTTTGATATGAGAATAAAAGATCAGAATATATATATATATATATATATGTGGCGTATCCACGACGGCTAATTGCGACACTTCACGAATGAATCTTGGATTACGGTTGACGATTGGTTCAGAATCCGTGATTGGTTTCACCTTGTCAGAAATAACAGTGTCAAAGTAGTATCTCCAGTCAATCTACAGAAAAACATGAACACGAATAATACATACCTTTTTCACTAAACTAAATTTAATTCAAATATTATATTGTATATTCCGTCTTTTGCCGGAATAATGTTAATAATAATAATAATAAAAATAATAATAATAATAATAATAATAATAATAATAATAATAATAATAATAATAATAATAATAATAATAAAAATAAAAATGTTATAAAATAAGCTGAAAAATGCACAATTAAATCGGAATGCTGCAAGCTAATAACCTTTTTTTTTGGTCTTACGTATTTGATGAGGTTTTTCTCCAGACTTTGTTTTTAGTTTTTTGTTTTGTTTTTTTTTTTTTTTTTATTTAGAAGGAAGTATAATATACTATATTATAATTAGTGAATTAGTGGATAATGAATTACTTGTAAAGAACTGCAATATTAATATGTATTCATCTAAAAATATAAATATAATCAAACAGTCCTCTGTTGTATAAACAATCTAGTATTTGCGAATGTTTAACTATTATATTATTATCTAATTTATCATTGTATATTTACAGTACCATAGCATGACATTAATTTCATGTATTAATATTCTTACTCTTTATTTTATTTATTTATTTACTAAATTACCCATTGAATGAGTATAATAATAATAATAATAATAATAATAATAAAATTGTAATTATATTATTATTATAGTAATAATAATAATATTAATAATAATTTTTGTAATTAGTATTATTGTTATAATTGTTGTTGTTAGGCCTACAGGACTTCGTAGCAAACAACAACACATTCTAAACTATTCTATATTATTACCTGTCTCTTATACACATCTCAATAGTGTTCATGATTTAACAATTGCAGAGGTTTCTAAATATAACGACAACGACGCAATGCAAATGCACATTAATGACCTTATTCAATGGAGTAACAATAGTCATATGAATTTGAATCGTAAAATAACAATGACAGTTTGTTTTAGTAAGAAAGAACCATTGTATGAACCGGTTTTTATTGCTGGTAACGTTTCAGATACTGTTAATGAAATCAAATTACTTGGGGTTATTTTACAAGATGACCTTAAATGGTCAGTCCATGTTAACGCAATGACTGCTGAAGCCTCACCGAGCATTATTTATGCTGTCACCTTACTAAATTTGGATTTCCTGCCCCTAAACTTGTGAATGTCTATATTCTATTTGTTCGCTAATACTCGAAAATGCATCTAACTCAGTATAAGTTCAGAACTGAATGTTTTGGGAAATTCGCCTGTTCTAAGTACAGTATTATCAAACGACCTAATCTGCAATAACTATAATTGATTTTAAATTATTAACTTGTATGTCTCTATTGTCTTAAACTGTCTTTTTATGTTTTTTGCTATTGTCTTTTCTGTAATGCTTTTATTTTATTGTCTTTTGATGCTTTCATCTTGTATTGGTATGTTTTTTTAAATTATTATTTAATTGTTTTTTTTTTTTATAGCTTTTAATACTTGTTATATATCTGTATGTTAATAATGTAATTCAGTTTATTCTGCAAAGCCATTTTATTTTTGAATAAACCAGATCTAAATTGAATTGAATTGAAAGGACAACTCTCCCAGGCATAGTAGCTAATACCGAAACGCACCTTAAGATTGCTTACTTACTTTAAGTGGGTAAAAAATTGTCTGTAAGAATAGGCTTGAGGGAAACCCATGCCAAGGCGGTGTTTCAATTTACATCAATGAGAATATTCCGTACAAAGTTTGGTCTGAACTTGATACCGATTTTGAATCTATCTTGATTACCATCCACCCAAAAAAATTACAACGTAATATTGCTAACATTTTGATTGGCTTGGTATACAGGGGTGACGCTACGATTTGCCTGACCGGGGCGGGGGGATGCCCCCGACGAGGGCTCAGATTTTGCCGACGAAAGCAAAGTAGGCGTGGTGGAGCTTCGATTAAAAGGTTCCAAAAATGGTCCAGGGGTGAAGCCCCCAAACATTTTTGCACTTTCGGAGTTTCAAGGGCTGTTTTTTTTAATCGATTTTAGATTCTACTGATCTAGAAAATACATATACCTTTTTAATTTCTCCCCGAAGAATTGTGTTTTTTCTTCCAAACAGGAGGTTGGGGGTGGGGTAGCTCTCCCTGACACAGACCCTGGCCTTCCGACCCCCCCCCCCCCGGCTGGCGCCATTCCTGTTGTTATAGGTTAGGGGTGGGGAATTGTGGACCCTTAAGAACATTCGCATAAATCAAACAATAAGGAAGTGAGCTACAAACCTGAAAGCCCCAGACCAAAATGATTGGAATGTGTCATGTCATATTAGCAGTTGTTTGGATTTTACTTGCAGCCGTCTTCCTGACACAATGTTCCTGGCGGCTGGTGATTCCGATCGGATATAGGACACCCAACTTACTAAATATCCACTCAAGCAGATAGTTTTTGAAGTTTACGCGTAAAACCGGACTCCTGAAGTTAAATCGGGGATATTGAGTGAATTTAAAAAAGTTGCGGAATAAGGTTAAACGCAAATCGAAGTCATTCCGCTCTAAACATTACAGGAACAGTTTAAGTAGATTATTTGATTCCGATTCACAATAATGGTGGAAAGGCATTAAGCATTTAAAAAAAAAATCTGACCAATCTAATAATCACACCCTTAAAGCAATTGCCAATGAACTGTTTGAGGGTAATGATTTGCTCTTAGCCAATTAAAACACCTTTTTCCAATCTTTAAATAAGGATTTTAAACACATAAGACCTAGGTGCAAACCCCGAAATTGTGAATCGACCCTTCAAATATCATCTAATCATCGAACCATTAGTGATCGAAATTCGTAATGTTAAAGGTTTAAGGACCTGGGACATTCCCTGGATATTCAAAGGCAATTTTAATACACTTTTGAAGCCTTTTTGTGCAATTCTAAATTTCAGCTTAATGGAAGGTTATATCAACGATATTTGGAAGTTGGCAGACGTACTTCCTATCCCAAAGTTATCGCCGCCTAAATCGATTGAGGATAATTTTCATCACTTCATCCGTCGTAAAGGTTTTTGAGAGTATCATCGGTGACCTTATCTGGAAACAGATCAAAGATAACATTTTACTAACTCAATTCTTGACGCTGTTTCCCATTGGTCAACTCCGAACCAAAAAAATAAAAAATAAAAAAAAAACTAATTGAGATGAGAATTAGCAATAAAATTTGAAAATCAAAGTTTGCTCTGTTTGTCTGGAATCATATCCAGTGTGCAATCATATCCAGCGTGACCCATTCGAAGCGGGGTTACAATTTTCACGATTTCTTTTGTTGGAATTTGCATATTGAAGACTTATACTCGTTTATTTTTTCTAAAACAACTACGTAGAGCATGGCTGGAGAACTGATCCAATTTTACATTATTATCCGCCCTCTCATGGAGTACGCCGTTCCTGTTTGGGGTACTTGTATAAAATCCCGTGTACAATCCATAGCCCTAGAAAAAAATAATACAAGGAAGAGCGCCTCGCATTATCATCCCCTGGGTTAGTTACAATCAAGCCCTAGCAATTTCTGATCTCCCCGACCTCACCAAACGCCGCAGCCGATACAATACTTAAAAAAAAAAAATTAAACATCCAACCCACAGACTGCATGATCTCTTGTCAATAGAACTGGCTATTAATTATCATTTTAGGAAAATAAATCGGCTACTACTCACCAAAGTTAAAACAGAAAGATCTAAAAAATATATATATTTTTAATCATAGTATTTTAAAACACTGGTAATTTCGGGTGCGCCGTTCAGTGACCAAAGTATTTTGTAACTTTGTTTTAATTATCTTTTAGGGATTTTTATTTTTTTAACTTTTGAAAGTAATTGTAGAACTTTTTATCTGCGTATTTATATTTTCTGCAATTATTGTTCTACTTCAATTGTTGTAGATTTATATATCTTGTCAAATTGCAATAAAGATAAGTTTAAACTTGAATTTTAATTTGAAAAAGATCCAAGTATACTGAACACTTTGAAGTACGGTACATAGGAAATAACGCACAAGGTCCATACGCAATAAAGAATCCCCATAAGAATTATATAAACGAATTGCTTAAATCTGATAATAATAAAAGAAAAAAAAAATAGTTTTTGTTTGTAAACGTACTTCAAACCTAACAAATACATTTGTGAATTCGGTAAACTATACCGTTTCATCGAATATGCATGATATTTTTATGGTTTTAACACTTACTTCACTTCAGTATATATTGATATTAATGTTGGGTTTAATTACAGGGATCCGCCTATTTGTAAACATCCAATTTACAAATTATCTGATGCGCTGCAGACGACATCGTTACTACAATCTCATTTTGACTAAATTCTGCGCCAGGTCTAGATTTTATTTCTGCTAAATTATAAAAACCAATTGCTAGCACAATTGCCTGTCCTTTGTGGAAACTTCTTCGTACGTCTTCATGCACTGGCACTGTTTTCTGGGACTGGAATTGTGCAAACACCGTACTCGTTTACAAATCTGATGACAAGCCTACTATGTTTATCTATAGACCAGTTTCATTGTTATGGTTGATTTGTAAGATTTTGGAAACTTATTATTCACAATGTAAATTCATTTGTTGATGAGTATTGTCTGCTTTATCTCAACCAATACGGGTTCATTAAAGGCAAATCATGCGTGACTCAACTTAATGACATATATTTTTAATGGGCTAAACTGCTTAAAAACATGGCTCTGCTGATATTGTCGATACTGTATTTTAGACATGAGTAATGCGAATGATAAAATGTCAATCAATATCTTGTTATGTAAACTTGTTACGAATTGTAATATTCATGGATGTCTATGGAAATTTATGTCATCATGGCTCATTGATAAAAAAAAAAACAAAAGGTTGTTTTTAAGGGTTTCACATCTTCTGCCCTTTCTGTCAATTCTGGGCCGATTATAATAATTTTATTTGATAACGATGTTTCCCATAATGTTGGTGTGTACATGAACAGTGATCTAAATTTGAAATGTCATATTGATAATGTTATCAAACGTGCGACATGTTTAATTTGTTCGGTTGTTCACCCGATGCCATGTCTCATCTTTACAAATCGCTTGTTCTACCGATCTTGATAAAAGGACTTCTTGCATGGAGACCTCAGTGTCAATATCATGCAACTCGTCTTGGAAAAGTACAGCCGAGAGTCTCCAGGAGAATTATTTGTGGTCCCATCAATTACAATGATTGACTTATTACTGTCAACTGGCTTTCTCTTAGAGACAGACGACTCACTACTATGATTTCATTTACTTTCCATTGTTTCTACAGGTTAACACAATGCAATAGTATATTTTTTAATAATGTTCAAGTAAATCCCCAACAGTTAGAAACTTTAAATATTATTATTCATCAAGTATATTTTACTAATGCTTGTAAATTTTCACCCGTTAATAGTTTCCAATTCAGTTGGCTTCACTACCCTCCGAACTCCAGGATTCTGCCGTTACACGTTCCTTTAAACCTTTTTTTTTTTAAACTAAGCAATTTTTATTGACTGAACGATAATTTGGTTTAATTATTGATTAATTATTTTTCTCTTTCGTGGTTTTGATCTTACTTTGAAAGTGTATGTACTTTTCATATGTTTCTTTTTTCTTCCTTTTTTTTTTTTAATTAATTACTGTATCTCAAGATTGTATTTATGTTCTTTTTTTAAATATTTGATTATGCATTATTTTGGATATTTGAATAATAGCATTTTATGTGTAATTATACTTTCTTATATATCACTCCTTTTTCAAAAATGTAATTTTCACTATATTGTATCAATTGTCAATTCTTTTTAAAATTGTTAATGTCTCTATAAATAATTGCTTGCCCAGATTTTGATAATCGTCATTTTCATTGTACCCTGTTTCATGTTCCAAGGGCTGTGGGAATCACATGTGGTGTTATAGTGCTTTGTTGCAGCTCCTGGGCCGTTTGTGCTATTAAATAAATAAAAAAATAAAAATAACCTGAAACTTTTGACCTACAAATTATTAAACGTAAACAAATATAATTATTAACAAGGCCTAAATTGTTTTCTCTTTGACTGGACCTCCCACTCAGCCTAGAGGAGAGGGTAGGGAAGGATAGCATCGCGAAAGAAAGAACTGCAAGGACCTCATTCTAGCCTTGACGATAACAAATACGGTTTTGATTTGACAACAAACACACTTGTTTTTTTTATCAGATGATGCATAACATGGCCGTGCACATGAGCGAAGAGAACTAGGCCGATGAATCGAGGTTCTTTTCATGGCTAGCAAAAACTACTTTATTCGCACGGACTGTTTACGTTGCCAGCACCACCACATTAATACATCTGTATGTTTTATGGACCTTTATGTAATGTGTATGACGTCATACACAACGCGGATGTAACAGAGGGGACGTTGATGTTCACACCTGAGTCGTCAAATTTACCATTCCAGTCCATGATTGGTTGATATAGGCTTACACAATGTGGAATATGGAGAATTTTTGCAATCTACCTATTGACGGCGACGAACACATACAAAACCCATTCTAACAGTAAGTAATAAAAAAAAACCCAAAAAAACCAAAAAAAAACCATACAATTTCCTTTAATTTTCCTAAGCCTTCTCTTGTATATATTGCAAAATCAGCCACATTGTATCACGAACGAAGGCCCTGATAGAAAGACAGATGACATCATAATTCACTCAAAATAATACCATAAGCCATTTCTTTAAGAGAATAGGCAAAAAATAGCATTGTAACTAAATAAAAAACATAACAAATGAATACAATTTCAAAAGGTCATAGAAACAACTAAAATACATTAATTACGGGTGGTAATATCTGTCGTTAAGGTAGACGTGCATATGTAGACCATGAGCCTGCTAAAAACCGACAGACACACATACACACACGCACACACACACACACACACACACACCCACACACACACACACCAACACACACAAAAACAATTAAGTAAAAAAAAAAACCTTCTTCGGGAGGTAATGACTACAATTAATGTTAAACAGAATATTGATGATATTAGACACATAGAAATACACAAGTAAATAAATACATAATCAGTTACATCACCAACACCATAAAACATCGCTATCCTATCGCCAACATCAGCATCATTATTTTATACATTACGATCACCACTATTTGTGTGTGATACATCTGAAAGTTTGCATTACCTTTAAAACGTTCATGTTCTTGATTTTAACAGCGCCCAATCTCACCAGATGATCATCGTATAAGTCAAAGTCACTACGATTCCGAAATAATTCTGCATGTTCATTTCTCCCCTTTAACCTCATCCATTTAACAAAAGCAACAACCAATATGTCGTAGACAGCATCAGGGAGAAAATCTGTTGGAGTCACATATATCGACACCGTCTGTTTTTCATCCTTCTTTACTTTCAAGCCACTGCCGTTCTCATCATTTTTCAATCGAGAAGGAACAATGAAGGTTCGGCCACTTTCCTTAGTATCCTAATTACAATGAGTAATGAAAATTCCAACAGTTAGTGCAAATTATAAAAAAAAAAATAGTTTTCTATATTTTCATTACCATTTAAAAAAAAAATAGTTTTCTATATTTTGTCTTGTTGTAAAGATTCATACGTAGTGATTATTATATTAAATACACCGTTTTGAAAACGTCTACGCTACGAATGTTTTTCACTTAGTATAGTGCTTTCACAGGACCTACCGACGTCTTCAGTGTTTTTAAATACTTTGGTCAGGCTGCTATTGTACAGCAATTTCATATGACGTCATAGGTGATGATGACGTCAAAGATCAAACTGTGATATCAGTTGAAAAATATGCTACACCAGATGATCACAGTCATTACAAACACCGAAAGTGCTATTGTTTGTACACAAAATTTGTAGCGTAGACGTTTTTAAAACTGTGTATTTAATATATAAACCGCTACGTATGGATCTTCGTAATTGTATTAGACGCGATTTCAATATTTTAAAAAGGAAACATCAGGATAAATGGAAATCACGTGCAGAATTAATGGTATTTGATATCCGGAAAATGTAGATGTTCATTGAAACAAAACAACTCACTAAACACGCCATTTTGAATGGTCGCCAAAAAGTTTGAACATCTAACTAACGGGAGAAATAACGCTGTTATTTCTGCAAATAATAGGATGACACCTAGAAATAGTGTGAAAAAGTAATAGAGGTTAAATGTGTCATCTGGAGAATTGTATCAGCATGTGACAACAAGGCAGCAGAATTAAGGGATATGGTTGTAAATGTTGTTAAGGAACCGATGAAGGATGATGGTATATTGATAATACCTGCTGATAAGAGAAAAGCTACGGTGGTGATGATGCTACATCGCATGAAGAGAAAGCTTTAAGCTTACTTGAAGATGATACTAATATGCCAAACTAACAAAAAATATCCCATTTAGAAGTTTCAATCGACACTTGATCGACACACCACTTAAAATAAGTGGTGTGATTGATGTAAAACGTATTGAAAAATCTATCAAATCGTCTGTAATATAACAAAATTATAGACTGGTAAAGTACACAAAACTGGAGCCCCACTCTGAGACGAGTTATTCTAGTGCCTAAGCCTACAACATTTGATGGGTTGTTACAATACTGGAAACAAATTTGCCCATTTTGCATGGTCATAGGGCATGATATGTGGGGATACCAAATCTAAGCTTCTGGAATTCTGATTTGAAATCTGTGACCCTTGACCTTAATTGTAATATCTTTATTAAAAAATAAAATTGCCATATTCCTGAACTCTTTAGTGTATTGAATACATTTTAATATCAAATCTCTCAAAACACATAAGTTATATTTGCTCTAATACACTTTCGTGCATGAAACTCAATGCTTCTCGTGATTGTTTATAACATCTTGTTTTATGGCAAAAATATGAAATGGTCATATCTCTACAACGGTCTATAGAAATTACTTCGGTGTCAAATTGTTTAAAATGACATACATTTCTATTTCCTCTAATACAACTTTTTTTCTATTAAAATAAATGCTTACTGAAAAATTTCATAAAATTGTGTTTTTGGGCAAATACAGCTAAAAACTATAGGCTATTTCTGAAAAATACAGTTCATTATTAGGCCTTGACATAACATGGCATTATGTTTATTGAGATTCTACAGTAGTGACTTTTGGCATAATATTAGAACACGTTGTAGGTGTACAAAATACAAGATACTAGAAATATGATTTGGCATATTGTACCTTGACTTTTGAAAAAAATAAAAGTGTCATATATTCCTAATACTTTGGTCTATTCAAATGATTTTTGTGTCAAACTGTTCAGAAGACACACATTATTACTTTCTCTAATACACCCTTTTCCATAAAAACTAATGTTTACTTAGAATTTCTTCAAAAGCATGTTTTTGGCCAAAAAAAAAATGAAATTATAATATATGAAATCAAGAATCAGTGGTCTCGCCAGTTATATTTTAGCGTTCCGGGACCGCCACGCTTTGGCGAGAAAATGAAATGATTGCCATGCTTAGGCAAAAATTACGAAGACTGCACTACACCAAAAATATCAGCGCCACTCTAAAACATAATGTACAGTAATTTTTATTCAAAAAGTTACCAAAGTGAGGCACTGCAGGCGATTTCACAATGTTCCTATGGTTCCATATCCTTGAGTCGCATACTGTAGTGTAAGGCACCCAACCTAACTTCATGAAACATAATCTCTTTGTACGCCGCCTGTCGTGTAAAAACAGACAACAGGTAGGTAGGATAAATAAGACTATCGTAATATTTAATGATTTTACGAATCGATGAAGAAACATGACGTTAAAAAAAATTGCTGTGTATATTTTCCGATGCTGTAGCAGTTCATCAGCCTTAAGACCTGCTATCCTGGGCTAACTTCCAGGACAGTATTTACTTGCTCTTCTTGTCGTTGAAAGCTATCACGTAGCAAGATCCCTGCCTCCGCAAACCTTGGTTGTCCATGATAAAATAGATTAACATTTTGCATTATTCTAAAGCTAAATCATAATGACAAATGTACTACGACTGAAAATATCAAGTTGGAAATAAAGTGTTGTTACTGCTTCCCACTGACAAGAATAAATTATTAATGCACTGGAAAGGCCCATTTCCAATAACTAAGAATGTAAGTGTAATGGACTACACTATTAACTTGGGAACAAGAGAAAAAACATTTCACGCAAATCTCTTAAAGAAATATTATCAGAGACCTGTAGAACCACTGGTGGGTAGCATTCTCGAAATGTCGTGTGCTGCGATAATAAATGAAGATGACCTTTGAATGAGGAAAGTGAGAGAAAAATACATGAACTCCATTGACTTTCCTGTAATGGTTCGACAGGAATATGTAGTTGATGTATATGTTGGTGAAGATTTGACTACGGAGCAACAAACAAGTTTGAGTGAGCCTTTGGGTCGTTTTGAAAACACACTAACAGATATGCCCGGTAGAACTAATGTAGGGTGCCTTGATATTCAGTTGACTGATTTGACTCCTATCCGGACGAAACCATATCCAGTTCAGTACACTCCTCGGAAAATTGTTGATGATGAAGTGGAGATAATGTTGAGAATGAAAGTGATTGAACCTTCTATTAGCACATATTGCCTTCCCTTAGTTACGGTGAAAAAACCTGACGGGGGACACCGAATTTATGTAGACATGCGAAAACTGTATTTGGTTACCGTATTTGATGCTGAACCAATTCCTCAGCAAGAGAATGTATTAGTTCAGTTAGCTAATGCCCGCTATTTCTCAAAAATAGATTTGAGCAAGGGTTATTGGCAGGTCCCATTATCAGATAGGGCTAAACCACTGACTGCCTTACTTGAGTCGAATAATGAGAAAGTTATTGTGTGGGTTGCATCATATTGTAAATTATATAGATGACATCCTTGTATTTACTGAAACGTGGGAAGAACATATTATTGAAACACTCTCAAATGTTTTCATACGCCTGAAAGAGGCAAATCTCACAGCTAGGTCAACAGAATGTTACATTGGATTAGACGTGCTGATGCATCAAATATCGCGTTGGGTGAATTCCTTTTACAGGAGTGTGATGGACACGAGTTTCCAATAGCTTTTATAAGTAAGAAGCTGAATCAAGCTTAACGTAGTTATGCGACTATTGAACGCGGATGCTTAGAGATTGTATGGGCAATTCAGAAATTTGAACCATATTTGTACGGGCGAGAATTTGTCATATAAACCGATCATCAGCCACTGTTATGTATGCCGAAATATAAAGTTACTAATAGACGAAATAATGAGATGGGCATTGGCATTGCAGCCTTATAGATATAAATTGCATATTATTAAAGGCCGCCAGTGTGTAGATGCTGATTACATGACCCAAATATATGGAGTGGATGATGTGAGAGAGTAGAAATGAAACGGGTACGAGCGAGTATTGTTTTAATGTTGTTATGATTTTTAAAATTATAATGTTATTGTGTAATTAAATGTGCAACATTTAATTAAAAGGGGGGGGGGGGTAAATGTCACAGAGTGGACCTTATAATGTGTTACACTCACTGTATAGTGCATTAGAGTAATAAACATTCATGATCTAATGGTTGAGTTCACTGTGTAGAATCAGTATAATGAATATGCATGAGTTAATGGTTGATTTGGCATTAATCCAAAGTAGTTGAAAGTTTCATGAATATACACAACTTTTAGGCAAGTGGCAACTTCTGATAAGTGTAGGGAAAATGGGTGGGGGGAATATGTTAATTTGTGTTAGCAGGGGTAGGCTTGGTAGAGAAACCAGAAAGGAGAGTTAGTTGCATAAGAAAAGGCTTAATGGAAGGGTGTAAGCTGTGGAATATGATCCAAGCAGGGACATGTCAGCTATTAAGGTGCACTAAAATTAAGCAAAGTTGAAAGGCATAGTGAAGCCTACCTAAATGATGTTTGCTGATAGCTAGGAACCTCATATATGAGAGCCAAGTGGAGTTAGTTTGACCATGGTCATAGGAGTACAGCTTAAACTCCAACGACAGGCTTTAGACTTAAGAAGAAATTAAAGCTTTCAAGCAGCTGAAGTAAGAGCTGATGTTTATTTTATTCGGAACCAACTTTTATGGTGTGACAAGTAGAGAATATCCGAGAGAACGTCACATGTTTGGCTTCTCTTCTTCTGTACATAGTGTAGGGTATTATGATGCGAACTGAATGTTTGACATATTATTTATTATTAAACACCTTATTTGAATGATCATTTTTTAGCGACGATCAGCAGTGGAGACAGACTCAACCCTATAAACCAACTGCAGTTAAGTTACACTCAAAACTACCGTGATAGGCATGAACATTTTTGCTTGCAGTCACTGAATCTCTATGAACGGAATATGCACTGGTATACAAGTCGGCTCATAAAGCGGCAATGATTTTAAGTCTCGATGTATCTCACTATTACCATTGCAGCAATATTTTTATTCTAACTAACGTCGCAGTAGTTGTGAAATTGGATTTCCTTGTTATTTTTTAGTGTTTTAAGTATTTAGGTTTTTCGTGTTTATATTTTTTTAACTCTATACTTTTAAAAACTTGTCTTTTTTGTTGCAATTTGAACTTTATTTCTCAATATATTATTTGGAAGTTTTCAATGCACGACGTTAACCTTAACTTTAACGGATGACGTTATAATTTATTCATTGTTAAAAAACATAAAAAATGGCAATATATCTTGATATTTTGATCGATTTGCTTCAATCTTCTTCAGAAAATAATATCTGCAGAAATCCAAAAACTGTGAAATGTTTTAGTTGGTGAGACTTGCTGGTGATTGGTTGAAAACTAATCAATAGCTAAGACTACTTGCGAAAGGAATTTCCAGTGTGGCGGGAAAAGTATGGCAGGAAAAGTGTGTATTGGTTTAGGTCCGATTAATCATGGACAACCAAATGTCGTTGATGACAAATCCAATATCTCGATGTTCTGTATCGATCGTGTTTGTGAATTTTTATAGCTTCTTCAGAGTGTCTGGAATGATAAGATGGTAGAGTATCTATCAGTTCAGATTTATCCCGACATAAACGACATTGTTGTTTATGGGAGTGCATGACTATAGATGACTTTTGCTGCAGTGCCGGCTCTAGAATATAATTTATGGGGGGCTAAGATGTCCGACTGGAGGGCTAAGTATTTATGGTTTTATCTATAACCGAAGGCCCGAGCCTTGGGTGGGTATGGGTGGGGGTGTCTCCTTTTTACAAAACGACATTTAAATAAAAAGAATAGGACTTCTAGATGGCTGGGATGGAAAAACTAGGCCTATTTTGTTGGGGTTATTTTGCCCGAGGAGCTTTGGCCGATGGGTGGAGGGGGGGGGGGGGAA
>NW_022749212.1:206467-225822 GCF_011630105.1 Anneissia japonica | reverse complement strand
GGGGCTTTAACCCCCTCCCCCACCCGCTGGCGCCGCCACTATTTTGCTGTTCCCCACTCCTAGCATGGCTTGGTGTTCCTTGAGCTTGGTACGGAGGTTACGTCCTTTTTCACTAAAGTAAATTGTAAACTTTTTCATACTCAGATGGAATCCAATAAACTCTTGGTTGGCTCTGTGCTGGTGGTTTATCCTTGTGTGTTTAAAGTGTCCGGGATAGTTTGTTGGGTGCACTATTAAACACTTTAATATCGGCTTGCTGCAGACTATACTAAATACGGTGTGATAGCTGTCCAAAATATGGTAAATATACAGACTTTCCTAAAATGTTCTTTATCAAAATTCTAATAATATTATAAGCATTGCGACGCATTCACATAAACATTGGGTTAAACAATTAAGACAACCAATAGTATATTTTATCAAATTTTTTAAACTATTAACACGTTAATCTTATCATCTTTTTATGGATAAATGTATTATACAGAAAAACTTCTTTTTAATTCCACTTCATGTATTTAATTGTTTTTATTTACAGGTTAGTTTCCGTTAATTTGGTGTCAGATTATTTTTTCCAAACACGACAATACTGTTAATGGGCATTTATAATGGGCCTTTTCACAAGCCAAGTTCCTTAGAAATTTTAATTAACTAGTTCGAGAAAAAAAAATAATACCACACAGAATACAGTCTATGAAGAGACATCAACATAAACAAACAAAGGCACAGGCAAAAATACAGAAACAAGTGAATTAAAATAAAAATGCATTTTAAGTGATCTTTTAAAAATATTGACATTATAAATGTTTTTAAGGTCATTAGGAAGATTATTCTAGATTTGGGCAGCATAAACCGAATAAGAAAACTACAGTGTAGTGAAATGAAAAAAAGGAGTATCGAGTAGTACGAGTTGGAACACAACGAGTAAGGGGTGAGGATAAATAGCAAGGGGAACAACTATAAAGAATAATTGTAAGCAAGCAACAAGTGAAGCTCCATAATGAGCGGAGCAGTTGTACCAGGATTGCGGAGTTTTGCAATTTTTTGCAATCTATTGAGATCTTTTTTGTATAAGTCACTATACATTTCATTACAATATCTATTATTATAATAGTCTATCCTGGATAACGCAAGTGTCATGGTCTATATGCGTAAGTATTCTCCATAAATCCCATAGGTGATAGCTTACACTACTGAATATCCTTCCTACTTGGGCTCCTAATTTTAAATTCAAATCAAGTGTTATGCTCAAGTTACGAAGGCTGTTAGAAACATTAATGAGACATCCATTGATATTCAGCAGGATATTACTAACTTGGGACATTCCTTCTTGCCTGGAAAAATAATAGTCGAGATTTAGGTCCATAGATCAAAAATTCAGTCTTTTATTCATTAAGATTTAATTTGCTTATTGTCATCCATCTAAGATACATCTTAATAAACGATCTAGAGATCTAAAGCTACTGCAGTCGGTGGAGTCAAATTTCAGAAATAACTGTACAACGTCTACAATAAGGTAAAATCTAATTTTGTGCTTTCTGATAATATTACCTAATGGCTTAAGATAGAATGTAAAAGAAAAACAAGGACAGACCACAGAATCCTGTGGAACACTAAAGTTAAGTGTGTGAGAGGATGAAATAACCCCAGGTAATCTACAACACATGGTCCTTTCAACCATGTAGTATTTGATAAATTGCAGAACTTTACCAGTTACACTAAAAGGTGACGGTAGGCGATCAAAAATAATTGACTGATATATTGTGTCAAATGCTGCTGACAGATCGAAAAACACTAGAAACATACATTGCCTAACACAAATCAGTGTAAACTTTAAGTGGTGCAGTGTATTTAATGCATACTCTATCTAAGTAGTTAGAAAATTGTGATACAACCCTCATTCAGTGAGTTTGAAACAAAAATAAAGGTTTGAATCAGGTCTATAATTTTTTTAGGAGCTCTTTGTCGTGTTTAGGTTTCTTAATTATTGACCTACTAACTGCATGTTTTAATTTCTCTGAAAACACCCCAAAGGAAAGAGATAATTATGTTAATGAGGTTTGTGAGGATAGGACCAAATACTTCCGCACGTTGTTTAGGCGAAAAAAAAGAGGGGAAAAAAAACAGGAATGACTTTTAGGAAACAAATAAATGATGGACATGAACGAATGGAGGAAAAGACATCATCTGGACTAACAGCAACAACATCTTTTAATACGCAGGAAAGAACAAAAAGGATTGTTGTAAGTCATTAGGGTCGGCATCACCAAGACATTGGACAAATAATTATCAAGTATCTTTTAACAGAAAAAATCTGCATAATCATTAGCAAGATCATGGACAGGATAACAATGATTTCCTTTTACCATTTATTAAGTAGACATTTTTATATGGGTTTTCTTGACCACTTTTTTTTATGAGGAATCAGAATATGTGCGGTAAATTAGTAGTAACATAAGAACTTTGCGTGTGGGCTCTGTTTTCAAAATAGCTGCCAAAATCCAATATAATAATTAGTAAAATAAGCACTTAAGATGTAGGGTTGACCAGATTTTGAATATGTAGTGATAAGGGTAAACTAGCTAAAGTTATGAATGTGCAGATTTTTGGAGGCAATTAAGGGCACTTTTTAAAATGGCTGTCAAAATTAAAGAACAACCCAACAGCAGCTTCAATATCCCAAATAAATTTGTTTTAATTTCCATAATATGAATGAATGCATGTTGGATTTTAAAACACACAAAAAAAAAACATATTTCAAGGTGGTAAGCTAAAAAACAAATATGCCCGTTTAGATTAGTTTTTTTCAGTTTTGAAGATTGGAAAAATCACCAGAATAACGAAATTCAAGATTCATTGCAAATATACGGTTGTTTTTCAAAATTGTTGTGTAAGCTTTAAGGCCTGCTAGCATGGTGGCAACAATGGTATTCAGAGATCTTGTTGTCCTTGGAAAACTTTTAAACATGTCACTTGCTTGATTTACACTTTCCCCCTTAACGCCATGCAAAAGTGAGACAAACTCTTCAAGTATGTCTCACCTAATACATATTATATATTATTATTAAATATAATAAAGGTAATAAAAATATTAATAGCAATTGTAACATCACCATCACCATTAGGAAAAAAGATAAAAATATAAAATTAAAACAGTCTTAGCATGTGCATAGTTGTAACTGGTATGTTATCCGGTAACAAGAGCTTTTATAAATTTTAAAAGTGAATTTCCAATAAATCAAATATAGGCACAAAATATCCTTAACATTTCGATATCTTATAGATTTTTTTAAAATAATAAAACAAGGAAACTACTGTAAAAAGGATTATGATTATTATATTCTCCTTACATTTTTTTGTCAACACCGTTTTCTCTTGTAAATATCTTTTTTTTTTATTCCTTTGAAATATTTTATTTGAATTATAAGGTGATCTCAACAGTAGTTTTACATTATAGCGAGTATTTATCAAACATACAAAATCATGAAGAAGATACAAAATATTTTCTGCATTGCACTTGCAAAAAGCGGACAAAATTAACAGGCGAAGAGGTATAATGCTTTTCCTTTTAAGTTGGATATGAATTCAGAAATAGCTTTTTTAACAAACAATACAAGTTCTTTATTTTTGGAGGAGGGAGGGGCAGCCATGTAGGTTTGAAACCAATTGGCAAACTAATCTGAAAGCAATCACGTAGAGACAGGAAAAACCCTTTATCATGAAACTTATTTTTTGGTTGGTTTGCATGGCAGCAATATGATTTTTTTAAACAGATTTTCAAATTTACCAGCAAATTAGCAAATATAAGCCAATGGACATATATAATAAGCCGGAAACATTATATTATATGATTTCTACATTTCCATCTCTCTTTAAATGTTGATAATTTCAGTTTCCGTTTGTAAATAAGATTCTTTAATTTGTCGAAATACCTAATTGTATTAATAAGTACTGTAACACATCTAGTAAGTTTAATCTCCTTTATTTTTCAAATTTTCAAATCTACCAGCAAATTAGCAAATATAAGCCAATGGACATATATAATAAGCCGGAAACATTATATTATATGATTTCTACATTTCCATCTCTCTTTAAATGTTGATAATTTCAGTTTCCGTTTGTAAATAAGATTCTTTAATTTGTCGAAATACCTAATTGTATTAATAAGTACTGTAACACATCTAGTAAGTTTAATCTCCTTTATTTTACAAGTAAAAACATAGAACTTGGTAAAAAGTAGTATAAAGTTAAACAACATCTTATTTCTTGCACACTTAAATAACATGGACCATTTATCTAGGTCAATATTGAGCAATGTTTTTAAGTATACCAAAATACCTCTAAAATACTTACAATTCGATAAGAGATGCAAACTATTTTCGGTATCGCCTTTACAAGAAGTGCATAAGGTGAAATATATTCAAACTTTGAAACCATTTCATTTGTTCCCAAAATTCTATGAATAATTTTTTATTGGAATATTGTAATTTTAAATCGGTGTTACATTCAAAATGTATTTTATAAGCAAACACCCTGTCGGTATCGCAGAATTCTTACCTTTTAGCTTACAATTAACAAGGCGATTATTTTTTTTTTGGCAGAAAAGAAGCAATTGATATCTTCAAGTGTATTATCAGATTTAAATTCAACTTCATTTGTACATAGTTTCAGCCAATCTCTTAGAATTGCTGATGTTATTTTGTAATACTCTAAAAAAATAAACAAACGTGGTATCAAATTTGGTCTTGAAGTTATTATAATTTAAAACGGTACTGCCTTCGTCTAAAATATCATTTACATATTTTACTTTATGCAAGAGAGCTGAAGGAGGTAATAAAACGTGATTACTGGACTTAATCAGACTATTACAGTATATATAATTTGAAGATTTTGGTTAATAATATTATCACCATTTGTTAAAATATATTTGCTCCATGCTACCAAAACATGTTTTATAAATTCGTTTTTTATCATGTCCAAAAAAAAGTTCATTATGTTTAATTTACATTTCCAAATTAGACTTCCATCTACCAATTTAGTAGAGTAGTGTCAAAGAAAGGGTCCATTTACTTGGTTTATTACTTAAAACACAGTCTTTGGATCCATTTAGTTTTCATGCAATGGCAAAATGATTCAATGTGAATCATTTTTAGCCCGCCCTCATTAAGGTCCGAAATAATCGTGGATCTATTTTATCTGGTTTATTATGCCATATGAACCTGAAAAAGATACTGTTAGATCTGCAAAAAGGACTTCGGTGGATCTGGTACAACAGAGACAATGACAATTAATGTCGATAGTGCTAATTATTTAACAATAGTTATTTTTCCAATAGGTGAGAGGTCCCTTGCTAACCAACTATTTAATTGTGTTTTTTCTTTAAATTTTTATTGGGGTTCATAATTTAATGTAAACAAATCATTTTTTTTCTCTACCTGTTCTAAACGATATTTCAAGAAGGCGTACAGGCCCATTTTTTGTAGTGAATTAGTGTTCCTCATTCATTATTTCTTTTTTATTTCTCAAATTTCTAATTGGAACGATGTTGGACTTTTGGTGATTGATGTAAAGTCCCGAAAAACAGCGAAAATTGTGCAAATGTTATTATTGCTTCATCAAAAAAATGTTTGACTACCATCAAGTATAAGCGAAGTGTCATCGGCATACTGGCTTATTTTAACTTCAAATTCATTTATCTTAATTCCTTTAATGTTATTATTTTGTTCTGATATTATTCGCCAAAAGCTCTAAGTAGAGATATGGGGGAAAAAAACATCATTGACGAACACCTCCTCTACTTAGGTGAAAGATAGGAGCGTTGTGACCACTGTTTGTTATAATCGTAAGGTATTGCAATAAGAGGTTTTTAACCCATTTCATAATTATTGATATCCAAAATTAAAGTATTTGAGTTTTTTCCAAATAAATACGTTTATAATCTACATTAACGGCTTTCAATTGCTTAAATTTGAAAAATCGTTATGTGATTTTGGAATTAAGGTAATTAAACCCCTTCTCTGAGAATCAGAAAGACAACATTCAGTAAACTCACACTTCAGAGAGTCCACAAGTACTTGTCCGACATTATCAGAAAAACGAGAATAAAATTCCGATGTTAACCCATCGCTTTCTGGGTTTTTGTTTCCATTTTTCATCCGGCTTAAGCAATTATAACATTCTTCAACTGATAGTAGACCTTCGCAATTTTCCCTTTCATTTTAGGAACCTTGACTTCAAAATTAGAAAGGAAAAACTCTTTGTTTTTTTTTTCAACAGGCGGTGGATTAGTAGACACATACATCTCTTTATAAAAAATGAATTTCGTAATGCGCGATCTACAAATTATCCCCAACGACAGAAACGCGTCTGGGAAAGCGATCGTCTAATTATTGTGCCTCATGAATATTAATAAGCTAGTCGGAATATGTCCCAGACGCGTCTAAACGGGTTTGTGCTGTTGAACGCGTTTGCCATTGTTTCTATTGTTTTGGGCGACAAATGCGTCTGTGTCGTTAGACCAGGCTCCGGTTGAACTACCGTTTTTGTACAAATTAAAATACTGAACAAGTTTTACTTTGAAATGAACCAAGTTCAAAGTTTAAAAGCTGCATATTCCTAATAGTTAAATTAAGTGGTAAATGACAATAATGGCAGCACATGCATGTAGGCCTAATTGCCGTTTGCTCTGTCGGAAAGACCTATCTTCGTTAAATAGCAGCTTACCTGCTGAGAAGCTGACGACGAACGAAAAAACATTTACCAACTCCCTGCACATATATCACATGGGAACACAAATGGACGCCAGTATTCGCCAAACATCATTCAATAAACTATAGAGAAAATAGAACATCTATTTTCTCTATTATTAAACGTAGGCATCAATATATATTATTATATACAGCAACTAGGCCTATGCAACTACTGTACAATTAATATTTGGCACCTCGTGTGTGTGGATGTGATCAGTCCAACAGAGTACGCTACATTACGTGACAAATATAATGTCACTGACTGTGTGGCCGGTGTTGATTGGAGGAAAGAACTTTCCTCCTGGTCTATTTATAGAAATTCGCTTTGCAAGTAATGTATGGCCTTGTCTGCTTGCCGGGCGGCGACTTCTGTATAGTTTCATTTTTTTAAATCTTGCATAAGTCTTGTTTTGTATTTTATATATTTTTATTGGTTAGGCCTATTGTTATTTTATGTGTGGAAGCTGTTTAGTGGCTTATGTTAAATAAAAATAATATTGAGTGTTAAAGGCCTATGTTAATGTCAAAATATAAATAAAACTTACAAGTGAATGTACGTGTACCGTTGTATTTCATTAATAGGCCTAATTAGGTGCTAATTCTTAACTGACCCAAACAAACATGTAATGTACAGAAAACAGTATTCAATTCTTATATTCGGACATTTATTTATCCATCGACAAAAATACAAATATATGCTGTATACACATGCTACAGGCCGCTTTAAATACATGAGTCTAGGATTATGGGCTAGATTCTGATAGATGAAAGTTAAACTATTATAGTAAAAACTATCCCCCGCCCGACACCATCCCGGTATTTCTGAGGTTTCGGGGTATTGAAAGACATATCCTATTCTTTTAAAACATCTTGTCTTGGGTGATACTTCCTCCTGTGCGAAGTTACCTTTGCATTGCTACTAAATGTGTATGCCGGACAAAACCGACATCGACCTATAGGTGAAGTCATTGCCTTGTCGGTTGTATCCCAAGATGGTTGGTCCATGACCTCGTGAAACGTCATGTAGTGACTCCTTCTTCATTCAGCATTGGAGAGGGGAAACCCCTCGATTGGATTATACGATTCACTTTGTCTTTCGCCAATATTGGATTAGCTGTACAGTGGAGACAACACTTATATAGGCACTTAACAAATGAAATAAAACCTATACGTTTATCAATATGTTTAAGCATCAACTGAACCTCATCCTGTAGTTCTATATTACTATTTCTGTACACATTGCCACTGTTACTGGACATGATGTTATAGACCTCATCATAATCAGTATATGGAAGATCCTGGCCAGAAGACGGGATGTAGATAACAGTACAGTAATAGGAAGCCCTCCAAACTCGACATTACCCCAGTGATTTCCGAGCGTCTGCATTGCAAAATCATACACTTCGGTCTCCTTTCGTAATTGTTCGTCTTCTGTCAGACCTTGTTGCCAAGGGCAAAGGGTTTCCCCAGGAAGCTTATCGGGTATAGAAACGGATGTAAGCGATGCTGTACATGCTCCCCACACGTGTTCAATCATATTAAATGCAGACTGTCCAGGAGCGTAAGCTGTGACCATCAATGCGTCCAGGGCGGTGTCTCTGAACAGCCTCCAGTAGTATAACAGATTGGTATGGTGGCCGGTATTGAAGTCCCCACCGCCATCGGCAATAATAGAGACGACGGTCTTGCAGTACCCCGGATCGACAACAAGTCAATACAGAGCCCTAAAAGAAGCTGTGAATGGTAAATGCCGCTACCATCGTTTTACACTGAACAGCGGGCAGATTAGCAGGCAATAGGCCAACAAGATAGAATCTGTTTCATTGTATATCATTTAAGTTGAAGGAAATAAAATAAATATTTACACTGTTTTAATATTTGCCTGTGATTTTATTTAAGTTATCGATGCATATTCCCGAGGATTTATTTAGGGCCATTAAATACAAGTATTGTATACAATTTATAGTGTACATGGATAAAAATGATATACGAGGCCTACCCTATTCTTCCTCTAGATACACTTGGCTACATCAGAAAATACGATACGCATGGGGCGATACAAAAATCTTTATTGAATATAATAGTGAATATATCAACATTGTGGGTGTTGATGCATTTACTATAGGCCTACATGAAAACATTAAAATAGTAAACAGTGATATACTAGAATACCATTGCTGGATGATGGTTTAACCATTTTTAAAACATAATAATATATATAATAATAAAAACATGTATTAAATTCATATAGCCTACAAAGTAAAACACAATGCCGTAGCATACGTTGTTCCGACGTACAACGAACTTCTTCAACTGCGGCTGATCCTGGTCAGTGTTTACATGCTGTATTATATTGTGCGGGCTGTGCAGGCACGTGGGAATTGGAAAGTTGGGCAAAAAGTACTTGTTAATAGGGCGAACATCGCACAATATAATCTGGGTAGGAATGTTACTGGCGATTGCTTTCTCTTCTATAAAACCTACAGGTAGCGGTAGGGCCTAGCCTACTAAAAATACAAGCCACATTGGGGTTTCCCTAACAAGAAACATAATTAAATTTAGGCCTTTATTATAAACATTTCTTCGTGAACTGTCACCTAGCGTAGGCTAGCATTTTACTACCGGGCTACTACTAGGGGCCTAGGCCTATTATAAATATCCTATAAAAGTCATTGGGTTTTTCGCCGTCTTCGATGAAGTCTACTTTTGAGCGAAACATTGTCCCTCTGACTTTCTCTTCAAAAAGTGTTGACAAGATTTTTCTTTTTCTTTTATTTTATTTAAAAGTTGTAGGTTGATTGTGATATTTATTTTCTAGTCTCTGTGGTTTTCAATGTTTGATTCTAATATATTTTTTCTTTGCCTTTTAAAATTGAATACATTATGCAAGAGCTTCTAATTTGACACTTTATAAACTCCCATTTTATAACAGGATTAAAGCTTTCAAGTTGTTTAAAAGAAGAGATTTCTCCTTTTCTTATAGAGTCACTACGTAGCTAGTGTGTATGATCTAGCTTACGTAGTGTGGTAGAAGGATTCGCAGGTAGGATGGGTACCTGTCACGGGCCGCGTCGTGAGCTCTCCTTCCATTAGGATAAGTTTGATCACCCAGTTGATCAAAATTACCTTTGCGTTGGGTTTGATAATCTCCTTATCGCGTCGAATCGAATTCAATGGCTGGTCGTTAAAGCGTGCGAATTGTACCATTGCAAAATAGGGGTATTTAGGTTGTGTGAATGTAGAGAAAGTTGTAGGTGCAGGCTTATAGTACTTTATAATAAATAAAAAGGTAATATTATTATTATACGTCAGTAGGTATACATTTTTTTTAACATTGTACAAATGTGCCTATTATAGATGCTTCTACCATGCACTTGCATGACCCATTGAGAATGGTATGGTCTGATTATCAGATCTGAAACCGGAGCTTCGCCGAGGAGAATTCGTGGGCCTAGCAGAATATCGTCATTTATATACTGTCATGTCTACTATATTTGTTATGTAAATACATTAAAAAATATATATATACGTTCACCTACACATGCACAAACTAAAAATCAAAATAATATTTCAAAATAATGCTAATAACATTCTAAATTTTAACTCCAAAATTAAGCTCCTTCTGCTCGACAATACGGTCGAATACTCGTTCGCTATTCTAAAGCATTGGCTTCTAAACTAACTTGCTACTGATTGATTCTTACAAAAATAACAAGTCCGACGTCATTTATTAACCAATCAAATTGATTTTTACATATGTTGTAGGTAATAAATAAAGCTACATGTTGCCACAACAATGCCGAAAATCGGCCCAATATCAGCGGAGCTACAACAAAAAAACTTCGGGCGGTTCACCACATTTCTGCTAAAACCGTAGGTTTTACACGGAAAAATTTGAAAAACCACGGTTACAAAATTAAAAAGTCCGACGAGATTTGGCAATCTTATGAATTAAAAATAAGATTACTAAAACTATTAATTAATTTGGAATAGAATAAAAGAACAATGGCGAAAATCGGACAAGTAGAAGTAAAGTTATGAAGAGAAATGTGTGAAAAAATTGCGAAAACAGCTGAAAATCGAACGTTTCGCATTAAATTAAATGAATACGCGACAATCAAACTTATCCTAATGCTGTGGCCGGACAGGGGACTGGCGATGGACCAGTACACCAGGGTAACCCCCTACTTTTCTCGAATGATGTGCTGGGTTCTTTAAAGTGCACACGAGCCAATTGTGTACACTGGGCCTACGGTTTAGAGTACTTATCCGAAAAGACTTGTTCCACCCGAAGGAACCATAGGTGAGCGTGCCGTTCAAACCAGCGCCTATATTATGGCTGTATGTCACGGCTCCCCTGTCTTAACCGCTTGGCCAATCGACTCGCCTAAGAAGAGATATAAGATTTAACTCCAACAATGAAATCGTCATCATGTTTTTGCATGGATAAAGATTGCCGTATAACCATATTCTCTTTGCCATTGTGTACAACTTTTCAGATCACTAAGCGTTTCTTGTAATAAGAAAATATATTTCTTTTCTTTACCCAACAAAATAACCCCCTTCTTTTTTATGATCCCGTTTGCCTCTAACGTTATTGCCGTGATCACTGCCTAACCTTAAAATAAAACAAGTGCACGAACTGCTACATGACAGGTGTCATAGTCGATAAATTTGCGAATCCTCCATAAGTTACATATACTATGGTACTTTGGTCGATTTACAAATTGATTAACTTGATTAGACAGTGACAGCGTGGAATCAAATGCCACACCAAGTGACCGAGTTAGTGACAGAGAAGCCTGTCTAACGTGATCAAGCGCTAAGTGCCTCTTGGAATCACAAACAATGAATTCAGTTTTGTTATAATTAAGTTTAAGCTTATTCTTAGCCATCTAAATCTTAATATCCTAGATACATAACCAAAACCTATCCAAAGCCAGATAAACATAATATTGATGAGAAGGATCAAAATACAGATACAGTTGCAGATATCAGCATAAAAATGACATGTAATACAATGACGCCTGATGATGTCTCCATGCCGACTGATGTATAGACTAAATAGAGCAGGACCCACTACCGATTCTTGTGGAACCCCAAACGTTAATAAGTGTGGATCTGAGTAATTATCATCGACACAGACACGACAACTCCGGTTTGTGAAATAGGAATCAAACCACCTTAAGGCATATTATGCTGAAAATCCAAAAGAAATATTCAGACGATTAATAAGGGTCTTATGGTCAACCGTGTAGCAGCTGACAAATTGAAGAAGACTAACAAGACACCTCGATGTTTATCAATCGAGACAGCAATGTTAGTAATGCTGTTTCTGTACTCTGGAGTGGACGATACGCCGACTGAAAGTGTTCAAAATGTTAGTTTTAAGTAGGATAAACATAAAGCGGAATCATTGCCGCTTTTTTAAAACTTTTGAACAAAAAGATAGGTTAGATACCGGTCTGAAGTTGCTCAGAACATTGGCATCAAGGCAAGTTTTCTTTTAAATTGGTTTAACTACAGCGCACTTATACAATTCTGGAAAAACACCAGATGATAATGAGACATTTACAAGCTTTGTAATCAAAGGCAGAATAATAGTAATATGCTTACCGAGCAGCTCAGTTGGACAGTCATCAAAACATGATCATTAAGATAAGCATTTCCTAAGCCGACATAATATTCACGTCCGAGATAGAAGAGAACTCAGAAAAAGCCACAGAACAGTAAGCATTATAAGTGGGATCACCAGGATAAGGATACAATGTGTATAGAGCACATGGCGAATATCAGCAACCTTTCCAACAAAGAAGTTGCCAAACATATTAGCCAAATGTTGAGGGCAATCAAAATCAGGCAGTGATTTTTTTGTTTCGGTTTCGACAATTCAATGCATTGAATGAAAACTTCATATCAGTGCAACCAGATAACACGTTCCTAAAGTGAATGACTTTGGAGTCAAGAACAGCAAATTTGACACACCGTTTAGCAGCATAAAAAGTGTCACGGTTAGTATCAGATTTGTCATTCATATGATTTGTCGTTTTTGCGCTCACACTGTCGGCAAAAACGACGTGCCTGCACAATTTCTTCATTATGAAGATGAATATCAATTCATTATCAAAATGAATTGAGTGGCGTATAGCTTGAGTATTGTGACCGTAAGCTAACATGGATAACATTTCTTTAAATACATGCAATCGCTTCCGCGTAATTGCTTTATTAGTTTCTACTGTGTTATTGAGCAGCTATTTTGTCATTAGGGTGCCTTATTTTACATCGTTAGCGGCAAATAAAGTGTCAATCTTTATCTTAAATCCTGATCGTGCTAGGCCCAAAGCTAGCGTTGGACAACTCATCAACTGTAGGGGAAAATGTCGCTTTCATCCGGTTCAAGTTCCACCTATCGGAAGCCGGCCTAGCTTGGTATCAATTTTTTTTTTATTATTCGGTGAGTAATGTTTTTATTAATAACTCGATTTACGCAACTTTGCATTTAACTTTATCAGGGGATGTGGAATCAAACCCAGGACCAGCTAAAAGTGATCAGGCTGAACTTAGAGGTATTGACATTTTTTCAATTTCTGATTCTGGTACTTCTCCCTTGCGTCACGCAAAGGTATTTGTATGGCCCACCTGAATATGCGATCGCTTTATTATAAAGTTCATAAACTTTCGATCCTAATGCAGCTGAATAATATAGACATTATGTCGGTCAGTGAAACTTGGCTTACCGATATTATTGATGATGGTGAGATACGAATTGCTGGTTATAGTTTTTATAGATTGGACAGTGGCAGCCACGGAAGATGTGTAGCTATATATGTTAGGACAAATATCAAACTAATCTGCTTTTGAACAACGTTTTGGAAGGATTGGAAGCATGTTGGATCTCCATTGCACTGCCTTATACCAATCCATTTGCGATTGGAGTAGTCTATCGTCCACCAGATAACACAGCAACATTTTTTAATTTAATGGAAGCAACGCTTAACAATATTTTTGTGATTTTCAAGAAGTTATATATGTTTAATTGTAACACTCTTGATAAAAATGGACAATTATGGGCTTAATTCAACCAATTAACCAATCAGTTTAATTTCCATTGCCTCATTGCCTACACAAATTACATCTACGTATGCCACTTGCTTGGATCAAATACTTGTCAACAGAAAAGAGCTTTACTCACTTTCAAATTTTTTTTCATCTACAATTAGTGACCATGATTGTGTTTTAAAAGTGCGTAAAGATAATATAATCAGAGGAACACCTATTGTTGTCAAAGGGAGATATTTTGGACATTTTGATACTGATTGCTTTCTATTTGATCTTGCTAAGACACCATGGAACGTAATAAATTCTGCAGATGATTGTGATCAAGCTCTTTATTATTTTAACTCAATTTTTAATTATATTTGCACTTTGCATGCACCTATCATTAATATTAAAGTTTATAGCAATCTACCACCATGGATAAAGCAAGACAATTTGTCACTACGCCGAGGAGCAAAGTACCTGAGACAAAAGGCTAAGCGTAGTAATAAACTTGCTGATTGGGACGTTTATAAAATGCACAGAAATATGTTGAAAAACATGAGGCGATTTCTTAAAAAAGACTATTTTCTTTCCACTATTGATAATAATAGATTTAAAAGTAAGAAGTTGTGGAAAACTTTAAAAGGAACTGCTCCTTATAAGTAGGAAAGTAGTAGTACTACGATTAATTTTAAAAATGATGTGAATAATGTAAATAGTACGGCTCAAATATTTAATGATTATTTTTGTACAATTGTTGAAACAATAATGATAATAATAATAATAATAATAATAATAATAATAATAATATAATAATAATAATATTATTAGTAGTAGTAGTGGTAATGGCAATGATAGTGATAATAATGATAATAATATTGATGTTATAATTGTTTTAAATTTAAACAAGTTTTAACCGATGATGTTTATAAGGCTCTTTCTCGGTTATCTATTAACAAAGCATGTGGTTTAGATGATCTTAGTCCTAAACTTATCAGATCAGCTGCACCATGCATTTCTCAACATATCACTTTTATTTCTAATCGTTATCTTTCCCTGGGGGAGGTCCCCACCGAATGGAAGCTGGCTAAAGTTATTCCTATTCATAAAGGGGGTCCAGAGATGTATGTAACAATTACCGACCCATTTCTATCTTACCTACTCTCATGAAAGTCTTTGAACGTATTTTACATGATCATCTTTATTCTTATCTTCTTACCAATATTCTCCTTTCTCCTCAATAATCTGGTTTCCGTCCTTTACACAGCACTTCTACTACCCTTCTCCAGGTTTCTGATTAAATTTTAGGCAATACTGACAATGGGATGTTCACTGGAGCCATCTTTTTAGATCTTAAAAAAGGTTTCGATACTGTTCGTCACTTGACTCTTCTTAAAAAATTTAACATAATTGGGCTTAATAACGTTGAACTTAAATGGTTTAAATCTTACCTCTCAGACAGGAAATAAATTACGTCAATTAACAATATGAACTCTTCGCCAGCTTACATTTGGTGTGGAGTTCCTCAGGGATCGATTCTTGGACCTATCTTGTTTATTATTTTTATCAACGATCTTCCCACTGTTATTGGAAACTGTACCACTTTTATGTACGCAGATGATACTGCTATTGTTTTTTTGCTTCCAAATATTTTAGTGAAGTTCAAACCACTTTAAAAAACGACTTTCAAAATGTTTCTGATTGGCTTCTTGAAAATAAACTTTCTTTAAATATTGACAAAACTAAGTATCTTCTTTTTGTTTCTCGTATGAAATTACGTATTGCAGCTGATCTTGATCTAAGAACTGGGGGCGATGTCATTCAAGCTGTTAATAATTATAAATACTTAGGTGTCTGGTACGATCGTTCACTTACTTACCTGGAATTGCCAAGTTGACAAACTATGTACAAAGGTTAGCGGCAGAATTGCCCTTCTCTGTAGATTGAGTCATTATCTGGATACTAGTTCTTTAAATTTACTCTATTATAAGTCTTTGATTTTACCTTTGTTCGATTATTTGTGACATATTTTGGGGAAACTGTGGGAAAGGTTTGGAATACAGGCTTCAAAAGCTGCAAAATAGAGCTGCTCGTGTGATTCTTAGAGCTGATAATCGTTCAAATCTAATTAGAATGTATTTATCTCTCGGTTTGTCCTTTCTATGTGAAAGAAATAATAATGTACTTACTTCAGTTAAAAAATGCTTGAGTGGCAGAGTCCCTAATCGCCTTTATTGTTTTACTATACTAAGAGATGTACATAGCTATTCTATCAGATCTACTGGTAATTTACTTTTACCAAAAGCTAGAACTGAATCTGGTAGAAGATTTTATTTTAGTGGTTCTGTTGTTTGGAACTCTAAGGACTAGATGATGTAATGCATGCTCCAGGTATCATGGTGTGCGCCGTCGTGTCGGGATTCAGTGCTTCGGCATTGGCTGTGTCATGATCAGGCATTGTGTCGGGAATCAGTGTTTCGGCATTGATTGTGTTATCATCGGGAATAGTCAATTTCTGATGGTGACATAGCTGGTGTCGGGATATTGGGTCCCGGCGCGGTGGAGTGCGTTTCGGTGCTTGGAGTATGTATTATACTTTCTTATCTGAGTTTAATCAGTGGAACTTTCGGTCTTAGGACTAGGAATTTTTTAACTTTTTGGTTGGTGTTGGCTATCACTGTACATCTTGATTGTGCTTGTGGGCAAGGTGTACTTTATCAACATTTTCTCATTCTGCTAAGGGATAAAAGAGGGTATCTGTAAGGATTGATTACTGGATACTTAGAATGGCCATGATGTCGTAATTAAAACTACCAAGAAATAACATAATGAATGCCAATAGCTGGAAATATTTGGGAGCATTCACACAGGTGTTAGTTAGCCTTCCAATTGGTTTGCTACTATATTGCTGTAGTTCGCTACATTTAATATAATCAAAGTGTAATTGGTATTAATGGCTTCATTTTACATCCTACTACAATGTATTCTCAATATTTTTTAATTAATTACTAATTCTTTTAAAGTCTCCTTGCATTAAACAATGTTAAAAATCTGTTCATTTTTGTAGTCTATTTCATATATGTTATCATTGTATTTATTGCTTTCATTGTAATATGAGTTTGTGACATTTTAGTGAGCTATCAACCTTTATGAGAATGTGTTTGAAGTTGTATTTTACTAGGTCATATGAAACACAATATCTACCAATTATCTACAGTATCTATTAAAAAAACAAGTCCACAAGTTTACAAGTTATTGTATATTACTGTAGTAACTATGGAATATTCTAACAAATATGTTGTTACTTTAACAAAATCAGATCAGAAATTGAAGAATGATATTATTTCCTTTTCTAAAAAATGTATAATTGTTTGAGTTTTAGACAAGGATTCCATTGGTAATTGATATATTTTGGGTGGCTGTTCTATACTTCAATATTAAGATGAGGACAACTCACCCAGTATAAAGAAGAAATAATAATAAAAAAAAAATAAATAAAATATATCATACAGGATCCTGTGTTTTTTTCACAATCCCAGTTATCATGGGTGCAACTTGATTGAGGCATTTAGATAAGGCAAACGAAAAACCAATAACCATGTCATTCGCAGAATCATCACCAGCCAATAAGGGTAAAAGTTTGGAGGTCAATTCAAGCTCAAGTTTTCTCATGGTCAATCATACTTAAAAGGCGATAAGAAATGGTTTTGCGAACAACTTCCGGCTTATTGAGATCAATATTAGCACAAATTCTTTGTTCTTCCCTCCCCACTCCTGTTTTAGCTCTAATTAGTTGGACTAGGTAAGATCCACACATAGATGGATAGAGGAGGGGATGGTGGATAATTGATAGGAAAGGTGCATTTAAAAAATATAATAATAAATAAATAAATAAACATGTACTAAATGATCGACATTTGAGGGGTTAAAATTCTCTGAGGTGAACAATTATTTGGTTCGATTAGAATGATTACTATTTTGCATAGTAGATAAATGAAAATATACGTTAGCTGTTGATGAGTACTATAAGAATAACAGCTTTACATGGTTTGGAACTGATAAAGGTGACTTAACATGTACTGATAATGTCGACAGTGATATTCTCTTTTCTATTCTCTCCCCACCCCCACCCCCTTGTTTAATCTGAAAAAAGAATAAATATGTACTAAGAGAAAGTAATGAGAATATACAGGGAGGAGGAGGAGGGAGAATTAATTTTTAGAAAGTGATCTCAGTACTTTAATAGTATCTGCCAAATAAATACATGTCTCTCAAATCCTATTGGTTTTTTTACCATCCTGTTTCGCTTTGCATGTATATATATTTTTTTCATTTCTCCTCCATGTCTTCTTCCTCCTCAACAGAAGTGATGTCAGTTGAAATAATGTACAGTGTAAGAACCATGAGTCCCCATAAATAAGGTGGACAAAAAAAAATAACATTAAAGAAAATATTGGTGGAGGAATGTAGAGCCCACAAATGTAAAATCTACCACAAATGTAAAAATAACCACAAATGTCAAAACATTTTACCCGCAAATTTCAAAATAACCGCAAATGTCATAAAATGTCAACCACAAACGTAAAAATAACCACAAATGTAAAAAAAATCGCCCACAAATGTAAAAATTTGTTTAACCACAAATGTAGTAACATTTCACCTACAAATGTAAAAATTTCCGTTTTACCTCAAATGTCATAACATGTCAACCGCAAAATGTAAACATTTTCCTAAGCACTTAAATCCTTAGGATATTGAAAATACCCTAGTTAACTGCTATAGTAGAGCAGCTAAAGCACCAAGTTGCGCATTTTATTAGAGAAGCTAAGGGCCAAGTTGTGCACTTTATTACCAAAGAATGAAACTTTGCACAAAATATCTTTAATATGTGTTAATTAAAAAAACAATGTGTGCCAAGTTTCTGACACCTGCTATGGCCGCCATTTTGAATTGAAAATGACCTCTAAAAGACGGAATCCATATATCTTGGCAATGGAAAATCGTACAGACTTAGTTTTGGTCTCAAATTGTTGAGAACATACATGTTGCTTTTTGTTCTGATGTAGCATTTTGTCCAAAAGTGATCGGAAATGCCATTTTTGACCTTTCAGCCTACATGAACCGGCATATCCATATCTCCAAAACTGTTAGTCATAGAGACCTAGTTTCGGCTTAAAAATGTTCAGAAGATGCATGTTTCTATTTGCTCTAATGTAACATTTTGCAAAAAGTGACCAGAAAAACATTTCTGACTTTGACCCTAGATATCCAGCATCATCCGTATCTCAAAAAACGGTTGCCACAAAGACCTAATTTTCACCTCAAATGTTTTAGAACATGCATATTGCTATTATGCAACATGTTGTCCTAAAGTGACCAGAAATGAAGTTTATAAACTTTGCCCTTAGGTACCCTGTAGGATATTTGAATCTCCTTAACAGTTGGTCATAGAGACCTAAGTTTAGCCTCAATTTGTTCGGAACATATATATCTCTATTTGCACTAATGCAACATTTTTTTCTAAAAGTGGCCGGAAATGCCATTTTTGACCATATATATATATATATATAT
>NW_022749212.1:186088-205267 GCF_011630105.1 Anneissia japonica | reverse complement strand
ACAATAGGCAAGGTGAGATGAGAATTGGTGGCGATGTTCTGGAGCTAACAGGACATGGCAAATACATCGCTAAGAAATTCAGTTTTAATTCCTTCCTCTGATTTCTATCCTGGCACTAATTAACAGCGTATGGTGCTAATATACCATCTTAGCACCCATTGGTGTGGTTTTTGGGCGGATTTTCTTTGTCATTTTTACGTACTCAATGGAAAATTTCTTTAGCAAAAACGTGGTCGACCATAGCTGACGCCATATTGAAAAACAGCGGTAGAGAAGGACGGACAGGGCACAGTGTGTGGTGGGTGGCGTATTGGCGACCTCGAGCCCAGCGCTTATTTTTTTTTACTTGTATATCTGATCTCCCCTACCGATTACTGTGAGTATTACTTTTCTTTGTTGTTTGGCTGGGAAAGCAAGGCAAGTAATAATAATAAAAAAAAAAAAACAAAAAAAAAAAAACAACTATATAGGCCCTAGGCCTATATTTAATGAAAAAAATAAAAATAAATCGGGTTGAATTCGTGTCGTGCGTGTGTGGGGGGAACGTTTCATATTGGACGAACATTTTGACTATTAAAATAAGGGAATTACTGGATATTGCAAAAAAAAAAAAATAAAAAAATAAAAAATAATAATAATAATAAACTATTACAGATAAACTTCTTGGCGTTTAATCATTTATCAGGCTTACTGCTTCAGATGATGTTGAAATTATTAAAGTCCACCTTTACTCGTAGGATGTTCTGGAAAGACATGGGACTTGGTCTATGTAGTCTTCTATTTTTATGCTCAATCACACTTATAAAGGCGAATGATTGTGAAACAAATCCGGGACCTATAGGGGTTAGAGAATCCTACAGAAATAAGAAGATGTCAGTACAAAATACGCTTAAGATCCTGGTAATAAATTTTCAAAGTGTAAAAAATAAAATTCCTGAACTTGCTGTGTGCTTAGAAATACACAATCCTGACGTGATTATAGGCAATGAGACATGCCTCGATGAAAGCATCTCTAGTTCTGAAATCTTTCCAGCAAATTATTCCGTTATTAGGAAAGACAGACTACCAAATTCTAAAGGTAGTAGTTATGGAGGAGTCCTGATCGCGACTAAAAAGGTTATACCTGCTATCCATAAACAAGATTTAGATACTGATACTGAAATTGTATGGCAACAGATTGATGTATTCCGAGCCAAACCTATCCTTGTTGGGTCATTCTACAGACCGCCTAAAACGGATAGTGCATACCTAAATAGGTATAGAGATTCCTTAAGAAAGATTGAAAGGCTTGAATACAGTCATGTTTGGATGGCTGGGGATTTTAACATGGATGAAATTGATTGGCCTAATCAAGATCTAAATCCGGGTGTACCTTGTTCACAACCCGCCTTATGTAGAGAAATGATAGATATAGTCAACGATTTTGGACTGGAACAGATGGTTACAAATTCCACTAGGAACAATAGGATCTTGGATCTGTTCTTTACTAATTAGCCTGATCTAATTTTAAAGTCAACGACCATCACGTGAATCAGTGACTATGATGGTATTGTTGCGATTACGGTCGTCACTGTTAGGAAACATAAATAACACCCTAGGAGCATCCTCCTATTTGAAAAAGCCAATATTGAGGAATTGAGAAAGGATGCAAATGAGATAAGTGGTGCTTTCGAAAATAGAAGTTTTAATAACAACAAAGATAGTGTAAATGGTGCGAATTTAAAGATATGGTTAATTCCTCAATTGGGAAAAATGTTCCATCCAAAATGACTAAAAAGATGAATGGAAGTCCATGGATAAATAAGAAGCTAAAAAGACTGCAACGCAAAAAGCAAAGGTTGTATAATAAGGCAACTATTTAAAGTAAAGAAAGCGACTGGAAATGCTTCAGAGATTTGAGGAAATTTATAAAAAAAGAATCGAGGAAAGCTTATAGAAAATATGTTAGAGATAAATGTCTGAAGTCTCCTAAGCAAATGTTTAGTTTTATTAAATCACTTCAAATGGAAAACAATTCAATGCCAGCTCTTTCGGATATTCGCATTGGCAGATTAATTAGAGATGCTTCACAAAAAGCAGATCTATTTAATAAGCAATTTACATCTCAATTTACAGAGGAAAACCTTGGAGACCTGACAAACACAGCGGAAAATATCGTTCCATTGATTACTTACATTGACTTTCAAGTCGAAGGAATAATAAAACTCCTTAAAGACCTTAATGTTCATAAGGCCATGGGACCGGATGGTATCTCCCCTAGGTACTTAAAATTGACAGCTGAAGAAATAGGTAAGGCATTAATGATTATTTTCCGACACTCCTACGACACTGGAATTGTTCCCGATGACTGGTTATTATCTAATATATCTCCCATTTTCAAGAAAGGGGATAAAGCTATACCAGCTAACTATAGACCAATCAATCTAACATCGGTCTGCAGTAAAATCTTCGAACACATAGTTAAGTCTAGCATTATGAAACACTTACACAAATATAATATTATTCATAAAACCCAGCATGGTTTTCGAAAAGGACATTCCTGTGAATCACAACTTATAAACACTATTCAAGATATTGCCTTAAGTCTAGATAAGAAAAAACAAATAGATCTTATCCTAACAGACTTTTAAACGGCGTTTGACAAAGTCCCGCACCAGAAGCTTCTTCGGAAAATGCATACATACGGAATTGTTGGGAAAACCTTTAAATGGATTGAATCTTTCCTTGCTAAACGTAAATAAAGGGTTATAATTGAGGGTAAATATTCGGATTGGGCTGAGGTCACTTCTGGTGTTCCGCAGGGGACAGTCACTGGCCCTATGGGCTTTGTGATTTACATTAATGATCTACCTAATAATATTACTTCACATATCCGACTCTTTGCAGATGACTGTATCATATATAGGGTCATAACTGGGTCTCATGATGCTGGTGATCTGCAAAAAGGCCTTGATACGTTTAATGCATGGGGTAGGACAAATCAGATGAAGGTTAACCCAAATAAATGCTGTGTCATAAGAATCACGCATGCAAAAAATATACACAAATATAATTATTTTATTGATAATACTGTGCTTAATGAAACTAAGGATCATACCTATCTAGGAAATAACATAAATTGTAAGCTAAAATGGAATCTACATATTAAACAAATTATCAATAAAGCAAATAGAATGGGTTTTGTACGTCGCAATCTGTATTCGTGCTCCCGACATATCAAAGACCTTGCTTACAAATCATTAATTAGACCGAGACTTGAATATGCATCTGGTATATGGGATCCATTTACTAAACAATTAATTCAAGATATCGAAGCTGTGCAAAACAGAAGTGCGAGATTTGTCTTGAGTGACTACAGTAGATTCAGTAGCGTCACTGCTATGAAGAAAGAATTAAAATGGGATTCCTTGCATTTAAGGAGATCCGTAAATAGAATGACCATTTTTCAGCAAGCTTTATTTAATCGCCTTGCCATTCCATTACAAGTGCACTTGCGTCCTGCCACATACTTCTCTAGACATTGTACATATTCCGAGGTTAATGCCCAAAAGGACTGTTATAGATTTTCCTTCATACCAAGAACTCTACGAGACTGGAATCAAATCCCGAATGGAATTGCATCAATAGAAGGCAAAGAAAGGTTCAAAATTGTTATATCCGACCACCTAAGGAATACAGAACGCTAAGTTACAGCCCCACCACCCATTCTCGCTTTGCTCCTTTTAAGGGCCTTGAGGAGTACAAATCCAGATCAAGAATAAACAAAATTACAGGCAGTATATATTACCATTTTTGTCGCCATTTTTTTATTTGTCGGCCATCTTGGATATGAAGTCAACTTTTGGGTTGCCTTAAAGTTAACTTCAAATGTACATGTTTCAGGAAAAATCCACTTAAAAACGTTAACAGGGAAAAAATATTAGGCAGAATTTACCGATTTAAGTTAATTCTGGCGGCCATTTTGGATTATGGCGGCCATCTTGGATTTAAGACCAAATTCTGGGTGGCCCTCGATTTACCTTGAAAGGTTTATGTCCCAGATGACAAATCCCTGAAAAAACATCGACATTTGGAACCGATAAATAAGCTGCAAATCTGGAATTATTGTATTTTTTGCAGCCATTTTGAATTTTGATGGCCATTTTAGATGGAGGCCAATTTCTGGGTGGCCCCCGATTGATATTGAATGGTTTACGTACCAGGTGACAAATCAACTGAAAAAAACACTGACATAACCAAATAATATTCTACATTTCTCTAATAATTGTGATTTTGGCGACCATCTTGGATTTGAATTCTTGGTGGCCCTTGATTGATCTTGAAAGGCTTAGGTCTGAGGTGACAATTCCACTTAAAAGAAAGTTGACAACAGTGAATAAATATGCTGTATATCTCTAATAATTTAAATTTCGGCGGCCATTTTGAATTTTGGAGGCCATCTTGGATTTGAGGTACAAATCTGGGTGGCCCCAAGTTTATTTAAAATAGTATGGGGTCAAGATGATAAAGCAGCCGAGAAAAACTTGACCGGAAAAAAATGACAGTTTATCATTTGATGGGCCCTATCTAAATGCGCAACATGGTGCTTTAGCTGCTCTACTATAGCAGTTAATTAGGGTCTTTGAATATTGTAAAGTTTTAAGTGCTAAGGAAAATTTGTACATTTGCGGTTGAAATGTTATGACATTTGAGGTATAAATGGAAATGTTTACAAATGTTACTACATTTGTGGTTAAACAGATTTTTACATTTGTGGGCGATTTTTTTCACATTTATGGTTATTTTTACATTTTTGGTTGACATGTTATGACATTTGTGCGGTTATTTTGACATTTGCGGGTAGAATGTTTTGACATTTGTGGTTATTTTTACATTTGTGGTAGATTTTTACATTTATGGGCTCTACAAGGATGAGTAGGAATGGTTTTTAAGAATGGTTGTCCATAAAAATCAAAGATTTGGTGGCAGATGTCAAAAAATGGATTTCCCTAAAATTTTTACCATGAATAGATACTTGGGTAAAAAGCATATATATGACATTTGTTAAATTGTTTACCCTTCGTTGTCATGTCAACGACCCATTATCTAAATTTTACCGTTTTTGTCAATTTTGGACATTTTCAGAAGTGAAAAAACACTGACTTTCAGACCTTATTTTAAAAAAAAGAACCTGCACTATATATATTTTTGTGATCATCCATGTAAATAACAAGGTATTAACTTCCATTTATCGTAAAAAAAATTGTGTAAAAAATTCTGTTTTGAAGATACCATTATTTACAAAAGGGGTTTTTACTCAAAATAGTTTTTAAAGTATGCTTCTGAAACCTATCTGTAACTTCCAAAGTGGTGCATACATATCCACCATCTTTCATATTTTGATAGTCAATAGTTGTCCAAACAATAATCAAGAAAAAAAAGTTGTGGGTAATTTACACACGTGGATGTGGTATTGCCAGAAAAAACGTCAATTTTAGAATAAAAATATAAATTTTTTTACTGATAGACACTATAAATCAACGTAAATTTATTTCAAAATAATGTTACTATAGTTAGGTAAATAGTTAACAACATGTTAAGAAATGTGTTGCCAGGCTCATTTTAAGTAAATTTAAACTTTATTTTGTACTGTATTGCCAGAAAACAGCATTGTTTTTATTTAAAATTAACATAAATATACATCTTTTTACTGAACAGTTAACGCTATAAAATATAATATAATTCATTAACGATAACAAAGATAGTTACCTGACTTTTTTAACAACATGCTAAGAAATGTGTTGTAAGGTTTATTAATATGCGTTACTGAATTGCCAGAAAAAGCAGCATTTTTCCTGAAAAAACATTGTAAATATACATTTTTTTACTGTACGAAAAATATTACTATATACATGACTATTATAACAACATGTGTTGCCAGGTTTATTTCAAGTATGTTAAACTTACTGCATTGCATGTAAAGCAAACAACTTAATTTAACTTTCTGAAAAAAAAAATATTTCAAACACCACTCTGACAAAAGCAATTTATGATAAATTTGCTTTTAACGACAAGTTATGATTTTCAACTTAGGAAGACTCAATTTAATTGTTGAATTCACCATGAAAAGTTAATTTTGCCATATACAATTGGATGTTAAAGATCAACTGTTTCGTGGACAAGCATTTGGAAGTTGTCTATTGCGATTCCTCTTCGGCAGCTTAAAGAATATCTTCATCTGACTCGTCAACAGTTTTGTAGCCTACAGTGTACTACTGTGTCTTGACACTTCTCTAATAACTTTACATCTTTTGCTCAGATATTCTGATGGTTTAGATAACTCACTGTCGTTCCTAGCTATTCTCATGTTTTTCTCAAACTCTGACACTGACTATTTGGAATTTCTTTTGAATATATTCTTTTTGTTGTCTTTTCTTGTTTTCTTTGAATGTGAAGGTGCGTATTTAATAAGTTTTGAATATCTTTTCAGTACTTCTATCAGATTACTCTTCATATTCTTCATATCCACACCTATTTGCTCAATATGGTAATACATGGTACAACACAAGATTTAAATATTTCACTCCATGCACTTTTTTCCAATTGTTTAGTCTTATGATCACATTCTTAAATATCTATCTCTCTTAGGAACACAACAATCGTCCTTCTTACCGCCTCCTTGTAGAACTGAACGTTTGAAATCTTCCATATTATCAAAATGTCTATCCGTCTTCTGCCAACAATTCCTCCATTCGTACTATTCTGCTACATTTGATCTATTGTTTAATTTTTTATGACTTTTATTTTAGCCATTGCAAATATATATTGATGAATATAAATGTAATGTTTCTTGTATGGCAGATAATAGTCGACTGATGACTTTTGGAGCAAATGAAAATTTAAATTAAAGATTAGACATTAGAAGATAGAAATGCTTCCATGGGAATATGCAAGTGTTAGCTGTAAGCCTTTTAGCATAACCTAATTCTGCTTTGTCCAACAGTGTTTTATTCTCAGGTGTGTATTTAAGTGTTCCTGTAACTATCTGATTTTCTAGTTTACAGATGCTTATGTAGGACTTCATAAATCCATATTCGGGGCAGAAAAATAAATGATTATTAAACGTATCCTTCATTTCTAAGTTGGCCTTGTGCACAGACTGGTAGGTGTTGGCGAACAGGTTGATCAGACACCTTCGCAATGATCATTTCTTTAAAAATTCCATTGTATTTTGGTGGTTCATGCACACCAAAATACACTATGGTATCTTTGAAATTTGTTTTCCTCTTTCTGAAGGAGGTCAACTGTCATATGCCCTCCATACTCAAACTCCTGTCAGGGGCGAACTTAGGCCCGCCCCACCTCCCTCCCCCCTTTTTGGGAGGTAAAAGAAAGAAAGAAAAAAAAAAAGGAAAAATTAAAACATACACCTCAAATGGTATTTTGGGCGTCTAGAACACAAACATTTCGTGGGGGCATACCCCCGGACCCTCTAGGACCTGTCTCTTATACACATCTAGGTCTCGATCAGCCCAACTTTCGCCCCCCCCCCCCCCCCCCCCCTTTGACATCTCTGGATTCGCCCCTGCCTGTAGTTGTAAATTTAAAATTATTGAGATGGCTTATACCATCCCACTTACAGTTCCTAATATGTTGCAACATTTGAGAAGGTAGGAACAACCTTTTACGGTCTATCTGATTCTAAAGCATGTTTCATTTTAAAACCATATTCAATGACATGATCTTCGTTTGCATACATTTGAACATTTACCCTGGTCTTTTCAGTAATTTCTTTTATTGCAACTAGTGTAGTTGTACAGTGGTAGCAGCCAGCATTGTTGTGTCTTAAATATACAGATGTAATCTTAGGAAGCACTTTTTAGCCTTGAAACTACATCTTCCATTATCGCTGTTCTGGGCTTGTGTTTGGAACACCGCAATGCAACAAAAATGTGCCAAGATATTCATTTTCCAAAATAATCTGCTCGAGATTCTTTTAAAGCTGTAATCGGACCACAATCTGTGAAATAGAGCTTCTTGTCGGTCAAATCCAGGAAGCACCCTTACCATGACCGCATATTAGGTTTATATTTTTTCACGATAACTCCTGACTTGTCCCGACAAGAAGGGGTAGGGGTGTTGCATATTGTGGTTAGGGAGGAGAGGGTGTTATTTAGGGACTGGCATTCCCAGGCAGGTTAAGTCTTCAACTGGTGACACCACTGACAGAAATGTGTATGTATAAAGTGAAATTATTATAAACTCACCTTAAAAGGGTTTAAAATACCGCTAAAACAGAAAAATGACAACATTGATACTACAAACATTGTTTTTTTTCTAATCACAACATTACTTAAAGTATTGAAAAACATTTATTATTGTTGTAATCAAAGGAATCTATGAATAAATCAGCGGAAAAAACTGGTAAATTTTTCTATTATAATTATTTTTTTAAATGAAAAATGCCAGTTTTTCTGGCAACACTGCTCGTACGTTTTTTAATTACCCACATTTTTTAAACTGGAATTCTCTAAGGAAGCATTAGAACTACCAATTTTTAGAAAATTAGTTCTTAAAAAGCACCACTTTGAGGTTTATGAGCAATTAAAGTTTGGAAGTTTTTAATAATTTGAAAAAAAAGAAAAACACCCCTTTATAAAAACATGGTATCTCCAAATTACGAAATCCAAAAAACATTTAAAAATATGCAACAGATACCCAATGTATTGACCTTATACACACACGTATTATTTTTGATGAATAAACCATAAGGATATCAAAAATATTGTATCAAATTATTACTAATATTAACATTTAAAAAAACAGCCAAAAATGACAAAAATTGCCAAAAACACAATTTACCCGTTGCCATAGAAATATACGCACAAAGTGAATACAATTTCATATTTAATTTCTCTTAATAAAGGTATAGCCATGTGCAAAATTTGAAAGAAATTCAATTTTTTTTAGTCTGCCACTATTTTTGAAATTTCTTTGATTTTTACAGACAACTGCTCTTAACATGGATGATTCTTGATTGATTTGTGCTTCAGAGGGTTGAGAATATCTCCTTAACCATATGATTTTTATTTGGTTGAAACAGAATAAAATATATGTTAGCTGTTGATGAGTACTATCTTATTAAGAATACAGGGTTTTGGAACTGATAAAGGTGATGTAACATGTACTGATAATGTTGGCAGAGATAGTCTCTCTTCTCCTCCCCCCCCCCCTTTTTTTTTGATCTGGAAAAATATATATATATAATATACTAAGTGAAAGCCATGAGAATATACAAGATACAAGGAGGACGAGGGAAAATTATTTGTTTAACAAGTGAGCGTAGTACTTTAATAGTATCTGCCAAATAAATACATGTCTCTCAAATCCTTATTGGTTATTTTACCATCCTGGTATCTCTTTTTTTTTCTTTTCCCCTCCCTCTCTTCCTCCTCCTCGACTGAAGTGATGTCAGTTGAAATATTGTACAGCGTAAGAACCATGAGTCCCCTATGAATGTTGTGGACAAAAAAAATAACATTAAAGAACGTTTGGTGGAGGAGGAGTGAGAAGGTTTTTTTAATATGGATGATTCTTGATTGATTTGTGCTTCAGAGGTTGAGGATATTTACTAAACCATATTTTTTATTTGTTGAAACGGTTATATAGCAGAAAATAAAATGATAAAAAATATATAAGTATGCTGCTGATGTATAAAGGGTAACAGTATTACAGGCTTGAGAAACTCATAAGGGAGATGTTATATGCATGTATTAATATGGTCGGCATTGATTCCCTTTATTCTCCCCTCCCCCTTCCTGCTTAATCTGGAGTTGGTTTGATTTAACAATGCAAGATACACCCATATCTGAATACAGTGTAGATGAGGGGATAGGGGATAGTTGATAGGGTCACTTCTCCAAATAAAATGAACATATAAAATAAATTTTAAAAAAAACAAAAAAAAAAAAAAAAAAAAAAAAAAAAAAAAAAAAAAACAAAAAAAAAAACAGAAAAAATAGGAAGTTATTTTTTAAAAAGAGAGTTTTATCAGTTTTTATCCAACTTTCACATTTCCGTTATACGAATCTTTACTGGTGTTGGTTGGTTGAGTTTCAGGGGTTGGAGGGTATCTAACCAAAAGAACTGTATTAGGGGAGACTGAGAAAATTGCTTTTTCGTATTTCTTGTCTTTGTTTAGACCATAGTTTTTTCTCTAATTGTCCTGTGAATGTATACTTTGAAAATTCTGAATAAAAATATATATATATATATATATATATATATATATATATATTAGCACAAACAACAAAATGGTCAGAGTGATAGTTCCAATTGAAAAAGTGATCAACAAGTGGAACATCAGGAGACCCGACAATAATAGGATCTATCCAGCATCATGTGTGGATTCAGTAACAAGATAAATGACGACAAAGAAGGGTTGTCGAGAGGCATCAGTGATTATGGCATAGTCAAAAGTAAAAAATTGAGATTGTAGATTGAAGGGCAAAAGCTTAAGATGGTTCCTAGACAGAATAAAAATTCCCCCACCACAAGTGTCAGAATCACTTGGAAAGTTAAAGGCAGTATAGACAGGGGGTGTTAATTCAACAATTTTAACATGGTCATCAAGACATAACCATGACTCAGTAATGACAATTAAATCAACTGAATGCTCAATCACATAGTCACAAATACACCAGGTTTTATTACCAACAGAATGAGAATTCTAATTCCTTAGACTAAATAACCTGTTAACTGGACGAGGACGACAGCGTCGCCCACCACGTTTACCACGCATTTGAAGTAAACCTAAGGATTTTATGTTATCAAAATCAGGAATAAGTTTGCTGGAAGAACACCTCAAGTTAAGAATTTCATTAGCACTTTAAGTAATAATCATTAGGCTAACATAAATAAAACAAACTAAGTGAACAAGGAAGTTCAATCAAGTAGACAAAAGGCAGTGAGGAAAGGATGAAGGCACATATTGGGGACAAGCTAATTTACCATATCAATTACCAGAAACAATAGACCAGTTAGGCCAGGTAATTGTAAACCAGAGTGAACAGGCACACAGGGAGACAGAGTCAATAATCCCACAAGAAAGACAAATGGAGGTGCTTAGAGAAAATTAGGCAGGTAGCCAAAAAACAAGTGTTCAAAAAATCAATAAGTACACATCACGATACAAAACTTTAAGCCACTAATTCAAGTAAAATGCAATACTTATCAAGTTTATGGGAAGTACAGCAACCAACAACCACTAGGGAAGGAGAATGCAGCATATACATATGTGAGCACTATAGCTGCTTGACACAAGCGCTGGGTGCTAGATGTAGGAATACTACTTATTTCTTGAATGTCGATAATCGACCTATCTCTTGACTTAACAGTTCATGGGTTTTCTTTGCATTTTCTTTCTGTCCAGATTTCTCATAAGCCTGCCAAAGATTTTCCAAGGATTCAGCAACACCTCTATTTTGGGGTTGCTGTGCTAAGACTTTCTTTCTGACAACATAAGCTTCCTTAAACCTGTCTGAAGCTTGCAGAAACTTCCCTGCCTTCAATAGTGTTTCTCCTAACTGATGTAGCGTACCGGCCGTAGATGTGTGCACCTCACCAAGTATTTTTTTCCGAAGATCTAATGCTATAGTGAAACTATTCTCCGAGTTTTCATAATCCTCCTTCATTGCATACACTTTCCCTCTGTTGTTGTGTATAAGGGATGTATCGTGATGATGCAGACCAAGTTTGTATTGCATTGTGTCTGTCTCTTATACACATCTAGATGTGTATAAGAGACAGAAGTAGCCGTAAATAATTGTGAAAAGAGGAATTAGACATAAACATGTTACTTAAATGCTTGGGAAGGATCGAATGCATGGCAGAGTATACAAATATACTTTGCTGGATTAAATTAATATCGTTTAATTTTAAAAAATTGAGATTGGAAAACAGATGGGAAGAATTAGATTGTGGGGGAGAGCCAGATATGATCCTGATAGCCTTTTTTTGAAGAATTTGAAGTTTGTTGATGTTAGATGGATATGTATTGCCCCAAACAATGTTGCAGTAGTTCAAGTAAGGAAGAATGAGAGAGCAGTAGNAGAATACGAAGAACATTACAGGGAATAAAGGAAGAGAGTCTAGAAATGATGCCAAGGCTTTTGGAAATTTTACTCTCAACTTCACTTATGTGAGATTTCCATGTGAGTCCACTGTCTAACTGTACTCCTAAAAAATTTGCAGATTGAACAGAAGGTATTTCGTGATTGTCAATGAATATTTTGTATGCTGAAATGTCGATATTTTTTAGCCTTTTGGGGGTCCCAAACAGGATGAAGCTACATTTTTTGTAGTTGACTGAAATTTTGTTTGTAGAAAAGTACTGGGACATGTGAATCAAACTGGAGTTAAAAGTATCGAATAATGATTGAATATTTTGATTAGAATAGTAAACCGTTGTATCATCGGCATAGAGAAAGAAATTGAGCAAGTTAATGGACAGATGGATATCATTAATATATAAAATAAACAGGAGAGGACCCAGTAATGAACCTTGAGGAACTCCACATGTGGTTGGGCTGAAGTTAGATATAGAATTACAATATTTGGTACATTGGGCACGATTTGAGAGGTAGCTTTTGAAGAGATCAAGTGCGGGTCCCGTATTCCGTAGTGTGATAACTTATACAAAAGAATGTTGTGATCGATTGTAACAAAGGCCTTGGAAAGATCTATAAAAAGACCAATTGCAAGTTGGCGGTTTTCAAAAGCATTAACTATATTATTTGTTAGATCAATAAGGGCCATGGATGTACTGTGATTTTTCCTGAAACCATACTGTTTGGTTCTACCTACTCTGTGGGCTCGCTCAATAGTATAGCTGTTCAGTGTTCGCAACGTAGCATTTAAATATCCACACTAAAATCTAAAATAACTTTAATTAATGGGGTTCAATGTTAGATTTCAGTTGATATGGCACAATCCTTACAAATCGCTTGGCTCAAGAAATGCCCTTCTGCTATGCGGCTGTAACAGGAGACATGTAATGAAATTAGTGCATACGTATTTCAATGAGACTAGCGAGCAATATGTTGCATGTCTGCACTCGACCGAAAAACGATGGTTATTTTGCCAAACCTTTCAACACCAATGAGTTGTTTGTTTAAAATTTTTATTACAAAGTTTGGAGATATGGTTTTAAGCTGAGAATTACGACACGATAGTGAAAATGTATTGTCTTCATAGACAAATTGTGACTTTTATATATATTTTATGTAATTATTTTTTTACATGAGCATTGTACTCACTGGGCCAATTGTAGACTAAAAAGGGGCCGATGTTGGTGGCCAAATGCGGTCTGCCGAATATACTTTATTCGTGACATCTACAGTTTTTCAAAAACTACTAATTGGTATGCCGAGGAACTTTAATTTAATCTGTACAAAATGTGAGTGGTGGGGGGGGGGGAGACATGTGTGACCGTGCACTCTGCTCCCAAGTATATAATAATTTAATTACATCGGCTTACCGTTTGTTTCTCAAAAATAAGTCCATAAAGCCTCATCAGTTCTATGAAAACCTCAAAATTGCTTTCATCTTTTAAATCGTCTTTCCATACACGGCGTAGTAATTTCTCATGCAGAATGCCTTTATCAGTAAGTAGATGACATGAATCTATCAATTCAGGAATATGAATCTGTAACAAAATGTTTATTGTTTTTTTTTTACTTTTACATAATGTCATAATTATAAGAGTCATCATTGCTATCGCCCTCATATTTATCATCATCATTATTAACATTATATTTATCGCAATTTTAATCTAAATTTAAATTAGTTATATTTAATCTATGTTTATTTTTCTAAAGCATACGATATAATTGTTTCAAAGAGCGTGGTTGCTACATCTTTTACTATAATTCTAGAGAGAAATATTACCTTTTGTAAAAGGCAAACTAGCTTGTATTGAAAGAATATTATTTTGATCCATCAATTAAACGTATTACTTGCAATGTTTAGGCAAAATCATCATTATCAATAAAATTTGGCCTATTTTACGCTTGAGGGTTATCAGTAAGTAGTACCTGTGGTTTGACAATTTTCGTGAAGACTCCAATCAACATGTGGATGTTAGTGATAACAGTGTTTTTCAACGTCTCGTTTATTTTTGAATACAGGATGAATCCACGGTCATTCAAGTACATAAGAGCTTGGTAGAAAGATTCATTAGAAATCCCACAATCTAGTGCAATCTCATTGATCTACATGGATAAATAAAAGAAATATTATAGACAAATTTAAATCAGTGTATTTAGCATACAGACCTTTATAGAATCAACTTAATCTGAACTGCATGTTCATTTATTTATAATTGAAAATATTAGATTAATCGAAGACTAATGAAATATACCTGTTATACCAAAGCCGAAGGCGCCCTAATTCCCTTAGATTTAAAAAAAAAAGCTTTTGAGAGTGTAAGTAGGAACTTTGTGATATCAGTTTAAAAATATATAATTTCAGTGAGGTTTTTCAAGTTGGATAAAAATATTGTATGCAAATACCGAATGCTATGTAACTAATAACGGCTGGATGTCTGAAAAAGGTATTATTCAAAGCGGAACATAGACAAAGATGTCCCCTGTCCGCAATATTATTCATCATCATAGCAGAAATTATGGCAACCAAAATCCGGAAATATAACAATATTATATGAATTGGACTAACGAAAATAAATAAAGGTAACGAACATGAAGGAAAAAGCGCCCAATTAGCGATGTTACAGTATTGATCGTCAGCATTTTTAACAGCATTGACCAAAGTCTACAAACTGCGATCAATTTTACAAAAATTGCAAAATATTAAATTAAATAAACAAAAAAAATGCAATGTTGCTCAGAACATGGCAAAATAAAAAAGAACAACCTGGAAATATTCATTGGAGAGACTTTTTCAAAATACTTGGAGTATACGTTGAATATAACAAAAAAAACAAAAACAAAAATACTTTGCACTCAAAAAATTGTGATAAAAGGGTAATACAGCTCGCAAATGAGCTTGAACAACGGAAGAAAAAAAAAACATTGACTATGAGCGGTAAAGTCTGCATTTTATATACATTAGCATTATCGAAATTGATCTACTTAGCAAGCATAATTGAAACGCCGCAATAATAATAAAAAAAGTAAAGATAATCATATTTTATTTTATCTGGGAAGGTAGTGAGAAGATAAAAAAGGAGTATATTATATGAGGAAATTGAGAACGGGAGAATGAAAATGCCATGCCTCGAATCAGAGATTATTTCATAACATATTACTTGGTTTAAACGATAATTGAATAAAAACACACAGGATAGATGGAAACAAATATCAATAAAACATTTGGGTTCCAAAGACATTTACACACAAAAGTAATCAGCATAAATGATTTATATAATACAATTAATACAAAAATGCCAACCTTTTACCGAAATATTTTAAGTTCACTGTGCAAGTTAAATAACTCTAATTCACAAAATATTGACAAATATGAAGATATATGTGAACGAGTAATATTGATGAATAAACATACTTTTGTTTTATTATTTATTTAATTTCCATGAAAAAGCAAAGACAGTATACAAAAGTACATATTTTCTATAGGTGACCAAAAGTAAACAATTCAAAGAATGGCAATCTGTCGAATGGCTCTTCCCACTAAGTACATCACGAGAAAAATGTTCCCAAATTTGTAGAAAGTTCACAAACAAGGAATATTTAATGCATTAGTTATACCATATTTGTGTTTACAGTTGAGAGTTTCTGGATAGCGGGCTTTAAATATGACAATGTAGTCTAAAACATCAAGATTATTTAAATTATGTATGTATTTTACAACAAAAATAATGCTATGGAATTTCATTCTTTAAACCGGATTCTTAGCCTGTCAGCAAAGTCCCCTTAAAAACATAACCTAATAATACATTTCAATGACTTATTAATAGCTATCTTATGCTGTTTTTTTGTGTGGATCCCACACAGAAGCACCGTATTCGATAATTGGACAACAAAGAACAATAGAAAGTCTTAGTAATATTTCAGTATCGTTAAAGCCAACAAAACCGTTTGATAAACTCTAAAATTTTCATTGATTTTATAGAAATATTACTAACATGAGTTGACCATATTAAGTCACCTGAAAAGTCAATACCAAGATATCTATGTGGTATAACAACTTTAGAAAATTAGTGTCAGTTGTATAATGTAAAATGTAGTATATAATTGAATTTCCTAATACTGTGCATGGCTTTGCACTTTTTTGCATTTAACTCCATGTGGTTTTCGTCACACCAATTGGAAATACTATGGAGGTGTGCTTGTAAGTCAATGGCATCACGAGGACAATATACTGGTCTCTAAATCACTGTGTCATCATCGTACTGTTATATATGAGAATTAGTATGAAAAGGCAAGTCGAAAACAAAATATATTAAGGCCCAGGACGGGCCGGTGTGTAACACCGAGCCTATTTTATTCCATTGAGAATATTCTTTGCCAAGAACTGAAGTATGTTACTGGGGGATAAGTGAACACATTTCAGCAGAGGTCCACATACTGCCAAACTATGCGGTTTTTTAATAAGCAGATCAGAGGTAACACAGTCAAATGCTTTTTTCCCAATCAAGGAATATACCATCGACGACCGGTGGATTTTTGATAACCAGTCGTCATATAAAGTAATACATGGCCTACCCGGGTAAAACCCATGCTGATAAACCTAAAGAACAGGAGATTAAGTAGAATGTTGTCAGCAACGATAAGTTCAAAACTAAATTTATAATAAAACACTGCGATATGGGTCGATAATTGTTAATATCATTAGGGTTAACAGATGGGTGACATTAGCCAGTTTCCAATCTTTTGTAATAAAGCCATCAGTAAGAAATTTATTTAATAGTAACACACGAGGGGGACAATATCAACGTGATCGCAGTTACATATCACGTAATTGACATTAAAGGAAGTATCGGAAGCATTACAATTTGATGGAAAAAATTGTGGAAAAGGCAATTTGCGGCATCATTTTCCGAAATTAAAGGCAAATTGTTAAACACAAAACCTTTAACTGGACCCGTCTTACGCTTCAACTTAACATAACTAAAAAATGGTTTGGTATCACCATTTTCACAAGCATTAATACATTTTTTAATGTATTGTGGGATCTTTTAGTAAGGTATCTCAATTGGTTACTATGATGCTTGTATTTTACACTTTTGCTTTGATTATTCGGGTGTCTGAGGGCATCTTTACGGAACGTTTGGTTCGAAAGTTTATAACAGTTGATTTAAAAGAGTTCTTAGTTACAATTAACACACCAACACCGTGTCTAGAACGATCGTTTTTTCTGTACACATAAAATGGTTCTGGTAAAGTTTGAGTACTTTCAACCAAGCTTCAGTCACAATCACAATGTCCAACTCGTCGATTGCAATACGCGCTTTAAATTCTTCAATCTTGTTAAAGACACTTCTGGCACTACATAATGCAACTTGAATAAGATCACGAGTTTACACAAAGGAAGAACTAAAACTGGATGAATCACTATTGCTATCATTAAGTGCCATTGAACTGTTGTTCAAGAAAGAATTCGACAGTTGCAGTAGCGAGTACATACTACACGACCCGTACCGTTTATTCTTCTATATCAAATGTGTTCATTGCGATTGAAATGTACGGTATTCTTTTTGTATTCCATTGTTGCTATTCATCAGTGGAATGCCATGGTTTTGATATGGCCTGCATTTAATTCAAATTTCTTCAACGGTTCAATTATTAAAGATTTTTTTTTGCTACCGATTGCAGTACATTCATACGGACTGTTGAGTCGTGCACTAATTTGATGTGCAAGTAGGCCTACTACCGTTAACTATTCATCCCAGCCGATGTATTGGCATGCCAGTGAGATGCTACGCCAATCAATAAAAATCATCATTCAACTTACGTTTGTTGGTTAGTGGGGACATTCACAGTCACCCAGGCCTAAAAACTAAAACTAGAACTCTTAATAAGCTGAACAATGGATTCGGTAAATTATCCACCAATAAAGTTTGTGATTCTTGCGCTAAAACTAGTAGACGCAACCAAAAAATCATGATTTGCAACGAATTTAATCTATTATTTCACATCAAGTGCTTCCTATGACCATCTAGCTTCGTTCATCATCAAGATAGCCCATGGTTCCAGACAATTAAACAATTTTGGTAAGAGCGTTAGTAAAGCACGCCTGTTCTCAACGACGACAGCAGTGGAAATCGTACTAAGTTTTAATTAAAAAATCAGGATTTATCAAAATAAGTGTTATTGTTAAGGGTAACAGATATTTAAAAGCTGATGAGATCATCGAAAATTACAATTAAGGTATAATTGGATTTCTGAATGGAAAAAAAAAACTGCTATAAACAATACCGCATGCTTGCAAATTGTTAACTCATAATTATAACCTGACTGAAATTACTTACAATAATATTGAATGTTTAGAGTTAATAAATACAAACAAATATTTTATAACTATTGTAAAATTTTCGCAGATAAACCTTGTGAAATTTGATATAAATAGGAATAGTTATTAATAATCAAGATATTCCATGGGAAACCTATCCGGATAAGAAAAGTAAAAAACATAGTAGAGAACAATCTTGCAAATGTTTTTCAACCTAATGCATTGTACAATAACCACACTTTCAAGTCTTTTTAAATGGAAACTGTCCGACAACTATTGTTGTTAAATCTGTAATCTGAATACTAAATAAGATGATTATCATCTCTTCTGAAGAGTTGTTTAAATGCAAAATATGTCTGGAAGGAAATAAACATAAATATTTAACCAGTATTCGGATATACGTACTGCAATTTAAAATGACATTGTTCTAGGTACTGAATACATTGTTGATCATATTTACACAATTCCTTATTTTTGAATATACAAAGTTGTCATTCTCAAAGCAGTATGTAAATTAGAATCAATAAACACACCTTCAATTTTATGTGAGAACTACACTATTTAAAAAAAAATGTTAATTAAATAAATAACAGTCTACCACTTATATTACCACAATACTGATGTTATTGTAATTACAACTTTCAAAATTAGGTAATATTTATTATGCATCAGTGTATACGGTAGGTAATTAAATGAATATTTATACAGTAAAGT
>NW_022749212.1:184142-185687 GCF_011630105.1 Anneissia japonica | reverse complement strand
AAGAAATATTTGGTCTGGGACGTTTTCCTTTCAAATGGTCCTCAGATCTACACCCTACTCCGGATCGTCACAATAATTAAATAATTTCTTTACTCGACCTTGTCAAAATGTTATACAAGGTTTAAATTTTATATCCATTGATTTTTTTTAAAGCGATATTTAGGTCTGGGTCATTGTGACGTAGCATGGGATTTATCCCATGATTCACTATGGGTTATTCATGAATTTGCTATTTCTAATCATTGGCCAGGCATACAGGTCAATGACATTGCCCTATCTTATATATTATCATTCCATTGATTCGACTTCAGTGATGGTCCTTGTTTTTTTGACTGGTTATTTATCATTTGGCTTGACCGGGATCAGTTGATAAATGAGAAGAAATCGTATGGGAACCAAAAGGATGTGAATTGGAATGTAGATCAAATGTTGGGAAGTTTCTTTATTAGTATGCTTTGAGGATAGGGAAGGTAGTTGTCACTTGGACACCTAAGTTGTCACAACAACAACCAAGTGGGACTTACAGTAGGTTGTATTCATATGTTTTCAGTGAAATAACAACCCAGTGGCACTTGTACATTGCTTCCGAACATTACGCTACCGTCTATGTGTATTGCTTCTGGACTGGACTACGGGACTTCGTCACAGTCCTCAAAATTTAAAATGAAACTCCCATTTACCTCCGTGACTGATTCGTCGCCAGCACTTAATAATTTCTTCATTGTATTTTTGTTCCTTTTTCCGAATGTTTAATTCTAATCAGTTGATCTGTTTCCAAAAATATGTGGTCTGGGACGTTTTTCTTTAAATGGTCCACAGATCCACACAAAACGGTGGATCCAACCAAAAATTTAATTATTTAATGTTTTCTTTAGACACATTTTTTAAGAGATATTTTGGTCTGGTCCTCAAAAATTGAAAAGACATTAAAATTTAACCCTTCACTTGATCGTTACTAAGACGTAAAAAGTTCTTCCTTGTAACTTGATTTAACTTTCTCTTAAATTTCATCCAGATAAACTGACCGGTTTTTCAAATAACAGCAGCAGAAGAATCCCATGAACAGATTGGTGAAAATTTAAAAAATAGTAGGTATTGAGTTGAGTAAAAAATAACTGAGGAAAAGTGATATTACGAAATTCGGCAAAGAGCAAATTCCACATTGAAGGAGCAGAGAAAAAAAAATATGTGTATGTGTGTATATATATTCATTCTAAATACCTATTTCAGAATAAATTAGAGCTACGATATTAAACTAAGCATTTGACCTTAGACTGTTTGGGAAACTAGAATCTGAATTACGTAACTTTAACGTGAAAACAAGTTACGACACTAATATGCATTCAAATACCTATTTATAATAAATTAACTCTAACGTTCCTAAGTTATAAACGAAGGTAAATTAACTCTAACGTTCCTAAGTTATAAACGAAGGTATATAAACATTAGGATATCTGAATTCGTTTTTTTTTTTGGTTTTTTAAATTCGTCTTTATACTACTTTCTGTTCGGAAGTTTTGCTGTATTGTATTGAGTTTAAACACA
>NW_022749212.1:177832-183938 GCF_011630105.1 Anneissia japonica | reverse complement strand
TCAATGTAAAAAAGCCTTGTGTAAGATAATGATTGTAATCGAATTGTTGCAGTTGGTGCATACGTACACGATATTTAAAACTGAATTATGTAGAAAAACAACAATAATTTAAGATTAAAATAGCAGTAGGAGAAATCTAGTGATTAATAGGCAAAACTTAAGTGTGACTTTCATCTATAATAATGTGATCGTTTTGGTTACGTATATGTTCAGAATTAAAATCAATGTTACATGTTTCGAAAAGGTAGTGTTCATGACGGCATAGTCAATTAATATTATTATTATTACGTCACACTATGTACCATCATGTTCTTCTATCGAACACGGTAAAATAGTATAATTTATCTTTATCATTTTCTGTTATATTATTAATATGATACGTACCTCTTTGTTTTGTACATAACAGAAAAAAATATAGGCCTAATAATAATTAGGGAAGGGAAAAGGTGTGTAATTCTAAGGAAATTGAGGAGAAATTGTATATGTGCAAGCACTTAATAATGGGTGTGATATGTGTATTATGTGCGTGTATTTGTGAAGGTGTGCGTGTTTGAAGTAATAATATATCAAATATCAATTAATAAATAAATTCAAAGATGTGTTAACAAATTACAGCAAGTCAATGTGGACTGACCCCGTTTAAGTGCAATTTTAATTGTTATACATATTTTTGTCTCTGGTGATAAAAAAAAAGAAAATAATTGAAAATGCTTTGACAAGTCTTACGTAATTTCAATCAGTGTATGCATTATATGGTTTTGTATTTATCAGATAGTTGTCTAAGTAAATAATAAAAGAAAGTCTACAATACCTAGCAACCGCAAAGATAATAATAAAAAAATATACCCATGCAATAATATACATAAACGAGTACCTAAGTTTACATTTAAAACAAGATAAACAATAAGACGAATATTATATATTTTAAATTACTCTTGGATTCTGTATGCATTATGGAGTCTTAGTTATTAATGTCATTTCTTACAACATCACATAGGTTTCTAGCATTAAGGGATATCATCGTGGACAAATACTTAAGATCTAATATTCTATGTTATTTAAGCATAATGGTACCTCAATTATGGACATGCGTTAGCCTTGTGTGTTTCCAACTTCGTTTACCTTGAATTGGAAATGCACTCATGCAATGTACATACCCGAGTACTAAAGTAAACATTTTAAAAAGATAAACGATTAGACGAATATTTTATATTCTAAATTACTCTTGCAGTCTGTATGTAGTCTTAATTATTAATGCCATTTTTTATAACATCAAATAAGTTTCTAACATTAAGGGATATTTATTTATTTCTTTTATTTCAACAATATTTTGTGAGGGTGGTCCATCTAGCCTGAGCTGATTAATGGGACCCTCAGTACATACAATTAAAACTGAGGTTCTCTGTTCTCTCTAGGCCATTGAGGATATAGGGCTAGGCCTAGAACCTGGGCCTTTTGTTTGCCTAGCCAAGCTGTAAGTTAATTGCCCCATAGTCTAGCATGCCATAAGTCTAAGAAGAGTGGTAAATTGCATTTGGGCCGTGTCCTCACTAATGTCCATGTCCATGATGCTTTAATAAAATAATGGGTTTAGGGTTAAACGCGGGGTGGGGGGTGGTGTAAAGAATTGTATCGTTATTTGCAGAAAGTTAATGTAATCTCTAGGCCTATACTAACATAAATGGTGATTTTATTTCAGGATACTCAAGTCTCATTTACTACTGTAATTAAGTGAAAACTCAATCCGGTCAACTCAATCTTGTAGTAGGAAAGCATTAATGTTTGTTTAAAGACGTATCTGTGAAGGAACAGAAAATTACCTGACATTTTATGCTTTAATAAAGTAATCGGTTTACGGTTAATCGGGGTTGGGGGTGGGGTGTAAAGACTTCTCATTATTTAGAGAAAGTTAAAGTAATCAAAAGGCCTATACTAACAACATAAATGGTGGCTTTATTTCAGGATACTCAAGTCTCAGTAACTACTGTAAGTGAAAACTCAATCCAGTCAACTCAATCATTGTAGTTAGAAAGCATTATTGTTTGTTTGAAGACGTATCTGTGAAGGAACAGAAAATTACCTGACATTCTAAAAGAGAATATAATGTTTAGTTGAAGTTTTATTTTAACTGTCCTGTACTATTACTTATTAACAAGATGCTATAGATGATGCTGTAGTTTACACGATAGAGTTTAATCAAATAATCATATGTAATGTGTATATATTAGGCCTATGCCTTAAGGCATATTGAAATTGTAATGTAGGCTAAGCTGTTTTGAAAACTAAAAAAAAAATAATTTTAACAAGATGCTATAGATGATGCTGTAGTTTACACGATAGAGTTTAATCAAATAATCAAATGTAATGTGTATATATTAGGCCTATATAGGCCTTAAATCATATTGAAATTGTAATGTAGGCTAAGCTGTTTTGAAAACTAAAAAAAAAATAATTTTCTTTTGATTAAAAAAAAAGTAACTGCTAGTCTGTCATTAGCTACATATATGTATATTACTCCTATTTCAATACAATAATAAAGGGATGTAATACATTTAATAGCGGTTTCTATAATATGTGCTCTATATACTGTATAAGTTTAACATTATTATTCTTTTTAAAAATTTTGTCTTGTTATATCAACTTACTCAGACTGTACAATGAACGCTCACAACCACCAAACATCGAATGTATGTACACCGAAACCGATTCCGACGGGTGGTTCCCCTGACCCCCCCCCCCTGTCTCCCCTCATCCCAGGCCCAATCATACGTAGATATCACAATTCAAGACCATTTTACCCCTTCCCAGAAAGAAGAACTCAAACAAATCTTTTACTCAAAGCGAACCATGTTTACCGATATCCCAGGCAAAACAGAGATGGTTAAACATGAGGTGCGTACTACAACAGAAATGCCCATTCGTCAAAAGCCCTATAGAATCCCATATGCCCTAGAAAACCAAATTAAATCAAAAATACAAAACATGAAAAAAAAAGGGTATAATAGAACCCTCAACAAGCCCCTGGGCTGCACCTGTTGTCTCTGTTCCTAAACCTGATGACTCCCTGCGTATTTGTACTGATTACAGAGAACTTAATAAAATTACAATTATGGATCCATACCCTATGCTCCGAATTGATGACAATATAGACAAAGTTGGTAATGCTAAATTTATAACTAAACTTGACCTCACACAAGGGTATTACCAAATTGCTTTAACTGGTGAGGCTAAACTAAAATCTGGATTCATTACACCATGGGGTCAATACCAATACAAAGTTATACCATTCGGCATGGCTAATAGCCTAGGTACTTTCCAAAGACTGATAGACAACATTTTGAGAGGTACTGAACATTTTGCTATAGCATACTTGGATGATATTGCAATATCTAGTAATGACTGGCATTCCCATTTACTTCACATAACTGAAGTACTAAACAGACTTAATGCTGCCGGTCTCACCGTAAATCCCACGAAATGCGAGATAGCCCGTGAAACTGTATCTTACCTGGGCCATGTTATTGGTAATGGACAAATCAAGCCAAGCAATGATAAATTATCGGCCTTAAAGAAGTATCCCCGCCCTATCACCAAAACAAATGTCCAAGCCTTCTTAGGTCTTGCAAATTATTACAGAAAATTTATTCCTAACTTTTCCCAAATCGCACTCCCATTAACTGAGGCAACTCGAAAATCCTCCCCAAACAAAGTGGAATGGATCAAATCTATGGAAACTTCTTTTAGAATGTTACAAACAAAATTAACTGATTAACTGTATTAATAAACCCTAATTTTGATAAACAATTTATCCTACAATGTAATGCTAGTAATCGCGCTATTAGTGCTGTCTTAACACAATGTGACCATGATGGAAATGAACACCTTGTTGCTTACTTAAGTAGAAAATTGACTAAATGTGAAGAAAACTATGGGATTATGGAAAAAGAATGTTTAGCTATTATGTGGGCCATACGCCAGTTTCATGTGTATTTATTTGGTCGTGCCTTTATAGTTCAGACTGATCACAAAGCTATTAATTGGCTTAATCGAATGAAGACTACAAACCCTCGCCTTACTAGATGGGGTTTAACACTCCAGCCCTATACGTTTACTGTTCAATATAAGAAAGGCTCGAATAGCAACAACGCGGATGCTTTGTCTCGAATTTAAATTTGGTTCTTCACATAATTTGTATTATTATACAGTAAAAAGAAGGAATGATTTTGTAGTTAAGTTTACTTTTATGACATTTTAATTTAATATGTATGTGACTTTGTACATGCCAAATGTACCGTATTTAATTAAGTGCAAAGACTATTAGTGTTTTAATTAAGTTTAATTAAAGTAAATCAAAGCCTATGTCATAATAGTGTAAGTGAAATTGTGTTTTGATTGGTTCTCCCCACTCCACACCAAGACTGGAGAGTAATTCCTGCACTGGAACCAAATTGTGCCTAGATATTTAACTATGGATATCAAGAAACATTTAACACTTAAGTATTAATGGGTGCAAGAAATTTATCACCAGTGGCGTAATTCCATGGAAGAAAATGATTTTGAATCGATATACTGTACTTTGAACATTTTCCCTGCATTTTAATTTACACCAGAACTAGTATGATCCAAGTATTGAACTTCAACACAGAAAATAATGAAGGTCATAGTGTTGCCTAGCAACTGACTGCTGGACTACCGGTTTCTGGATGATTGATACATCTCTATGGACACAGCCTATTTTGATGTAGCAGAAACTTTATTTATGACCTTTTAAACAAACCTTGGATTGGATTTTGACCTGTGAACAGTAGGCGAACCCTTTTTAATTTAGTTGGTTGATATGCAAGCATGTGCTGTACTGTACCAATGCAACTATCCTGTTTATTTTGAACTTCTATATATTTACTTTGAACTTTGATTTTGCTAAACCTTAAATTTGATTGCTGAATTTACTGTTATATGCTTATTCAGTATATTCTTATCATTTTAATTTTAATTAATTTTTTATTTTGCCTTAGTTAAGTTTACTTTTACTGATGGTCCCTATTTACTTACACTGTTGAAATTTTGGATTAATGATTTTGTGGTTTCGAAGACACGGCTTCGAATTGGCAAGTGGGGGAATGTAACATAGTATCCACTGGACATGACACATAAGCCATTCACCCTCTCCCTTTTCTGGGTCTACTTAAGTGAGTCATGCATTCCTTACTGGGAAAGTCACTCAGGATGTTTATGCTACATCACTGGTAAGGAATGTCTTGATGAGCCCTTGCTTCCTGTCCCCCTGTATATAAGTTACCTTAGTAGTTAGGATAGTCAGTTTTGAGTTTTTGATTCTTGTGACAACAACATCGGTCCAAAATTATTATAATCATCATCGTTTTATTAAATATTTATATTGAAGTTATATTTTGGAGCTCTTGTGATTCTTTTGCCTTGCCGTCGATCACGCATACCGATACAAAAACATAAGTATAAAAATTAAACTTGATCTTTAACATAAGCATAGTAATTAAATTAAACCAGGAAAAAATAATAATAATAATAATAAAAATCAGAAAAATCAGAAAAAAAAAGACATAGGCCTACAGTATATAAATTATATAATAATAATGATTTAAGGATAACATTAAAAATAAAAAAAAAATTTTAAAAAATTGACATATTGGATTAAAATACAAAATAAATTAAAGAATTAATGAGAAGAAATTGAATTAACAAAAATAGAAAACTTATAAAAGATTATAAAAGATAAATAATTATATCATCTAGGACAGACTGTCAAGATTGTATAATTTACGTGATTTAAGCATAAAGGTACCTCATCTAAGGAAATGCGTAGTCTGGTCTTTCCAATTTCCTGCACTCTCAATTGGAATTTAACCTTGCTTATTGGAGTAGGTTTCATCATTGAAACCAAGTTCTTGCTTGAGTTTTTCTTCAAGTTCTCAATCTTTTCATCCGTATCTGCAGTGTTATCCACAGCATACATCTCTCTGTCAACGTGTTTTTCGTATTTCGTTCCTTTAATTTTTTCAAATATTTTGTTGAACTTGGCGTCGATCTTTAAACAGAATTGTAATAAATATTTAAACATAAATAACTA
>NW_022749212.1:141835-175920 GCF_011630105.1 Anneissia japonica | reverse complement strand
ATTATTATTTTTATTATTATTTTTATTATTATTTTTATTAATATTATTATTATTTAATAATTTATTATTATTAATAGATAATAGTATTGCATGTTTAATGTTTAAATGTTTCAACGGCACTGCACCTTCCAGACTTTGTAATAGAAATTGTATTTTGGTCGACATGTGTATAACACAACTGATTCACTTAACCACCTCCAAATGTGAATTTACATAGATTTAACTATTTATTTTAATTTAAAATTTTGTTATAAAAATCGAATTTATAAAAATACAATGCAATTTAAGCTATCATTATCAATTTATGCATATGACGCGTGAAAGCAAATTGTAACGATTTCTTAGTCGTTTAAGAAAATGGGAACTCTTGACCAAAACACTACGAAAGCATATATCCTACAGGTTCTAAACCAGCTAGGATATAATATGGACTACCGAAAATGCACAAACATTGAATGCCAGGTAGTGCACCTAAGTTCAGACCGACTGAATCTTCCATAGATACTTGCAATTATGGGCTTGCAATGTTCTTGCAGCCTAATTCACTTTTTAATTTTAGTGTTAGGGATACCTTCACTTTTGCAAAATCATTAGAAATATCAATGAATGTGATAAGTTTATGGTTTCGTTTGATGTTGTAAGTTTATTTACGATTCCAATTTGGATCACCACATAATGCTTTAATCATAACTTTGAAACAGTCTTAATAAATCTCAGATACGAATAAATTGGGTAAAATATCTGAATGCTCTGGCAACCTATAGAAGTAAACAATCTATAATTCCAAAAAATATTAGCGCGATCCTACCAGTAGGTCAAGAAATATCGTTATTTATCAATTTTAACACCTGGTAAGTAACTATAATCGATATGACTTTATTATGAATAACTCCTAGAGTATATAGTTTACTACTTTGATAAATATATATGTCTAAAAATGAATTTTATTGCTTGTTTATTCACGGTATTGTGTTAGCCATATGAGTCGCCATTATTTTGTGAGAGACAAATAAAGGCCGATAGTGCCCTCGGGGCACGTTAAAACACCGTGTCTCAATGCACCATATATCATGGCTTAATGTAATTAAATTTGTTTTATAATTTTGCCATATAGAAAGTGGCAATACGATAATCATATTATACACATATAATATTTAGAATATAATTAAATATTTTTATTGTTCTTTATGTATGTTAATTTAAATATGGTAATAAATCAGATTAAAAAAATATATAAATAAGTAAATAAATAAATACTAATGCTAAAGCCCAAGGCCTGAAAAATATAGTCGTTGACGTTTGTATCTGGCTTTAGTCACTATTTTGCCAAACATGATTAATATAATTATATTATATTTCAAGTGTATATTATAATTTATAAGCCTTGACATTGTTTTTTTTTTAGTTTTTTTTTTATATACAGATTTATCACCATGCGAAACAAGCCGAAGAAAAATGAGAGGTTGAAGGACCCCCTAATATTGAAGCGGGATGTCCCAGTATAATACTTTTATTTAGAGAAGTTTGTTCGGTTTGTAGCAGCTGATTTTGATGGTGTACTCATGTAACTGAGTCCTTTGGTGAACAGAGGTGAATAAAGTATAAAACTGATACTATTTCATTTATTAGAGTGGAAATACTTTATTAGCGTGTAGGCATATATGCTAACAAATATTCATAATTCAAGCCAGTATTTCTAAATATAGTATGTCATAGTATATGACTGTTTCAATGTTCCCCATGGCTGAGGTACATTTAAACACACCATTGTTGAGTTAATATTAGTAAAGCTAAGTTATTTTTTTTTTGTAATATTGAATGTCACCCATTATTTGCTTTAGACACCAATTTTGAAGTCTCATGACATTTATTGACTGTCTGATGGCCAAAAAACGAAAATTTATTTCAACGCGCCCCGGTCTCCCCAATTTGATCTTTAAAATTGTTCATGTTCACCACCTCTTAAACTCATTTTTTGTCTAATGGTTCATGACATAATCAAGTGGATGTGGTATCAATGGGGTCCCCTCTAGCCCCAGTGCCTTTCTTAGGCCTAATCATGTTTTTTTTTTAATTTTTTTTTAAATGTTTTTGCTCTTTTTCATACTAAATTCATTGATTCGTACCTGAGTTGACAGAACTTATAAGATCAACAATAATTGAAAATGTTTTTAAAGGGAACTCCATGCTTTAATTGTTATTCTTAGAGCAAATATGTTTCTAAGGCATTTAATTGACAAATTCATTTCAAGATATCTTATTTATTCACTTCGATAACAAACAAACAAACGAAACATCGAATATCCGTTATTTTAGGTTGCCTTACACTGGTCAAATTTTCAAAGTTATTTCACATAAGATAAATTCATTAACGAAACAATTTTGTAATGATTTAAAATTATAAATATTTTTTTCTGTTAAATATCCTTTCCTGATTGATCTACGTTCTAACGTTGTGTATAAATTCACGTGCGCAGGCTGTAATAATAATAATAATAATAATAATAATAATAATAATAAAAATAATAGTGTATGTTTATATAGCGCCCATATCGATCTAATATAAGATGCTCAGGGTGCCTGATATGTGGACTAACAACTCAACCAATGACATTTTTTGCCCTAAGGGTCCCTTCGTGTCTGTGCTACCCGGTAACCCGGTACCAGCAACTCTCGTCGTCCACCACAGGGGCTGTTTATTCCAGTATACCGGGGTATCCCCCTTCTCTTTTCGAAAAATGTACTGGGTTCTTTATAGTTATAGTGCACACGAGCCATTGTATACACTGGACCTACTGTTTATAGTTCTTATCGGAGAAGACTTTTTCTACCACCAGAACCGTTCGAAACAGCGCCGATATTATGGTTATAGCTTGCGGTGCCCCTGCTAACCGCTATGCCGGTTTTATAGACGAAACTGGCCAACACTTTAACGAACACATGACCACGGACAGGAACTCGCACATTTTTATTGAAATCTTAAAAGCTCATCCCTAAGCAACGAGGATTGCTTTTGTATAGTGTGTTCCGCTTTAACAGCTAGGCAAAGAAAAATCAAGGAGGCGTTGCATATCAAATGCAAACGACACGCCCTCTCTCAACAAGCAACATGTTAATTTTAACTTTGTCATTCTGATGTTCACCTTTACGTTATCATTTTTATTCATGCCATTCTTTATTCTTTACAATTACGATCAAACAGATACCTTAAAAATTCAATGTCATGATGTCATTTTTAAATAGCTATGGCTTAATTCCCATTTATTTAAAATACAATACTTTACCGTTGTTCGTTGTTGTAGATTGCATGTTAGTAATCGTTTTACTGAAGATGCCGAAGAAGTTGCCGAAACAAGTTTGTTTTATACCGAGTTGGATAATAGAATTAACCAGGCTTGCCCATATGGTATTAAGTTCGACAATTATTGTGGTATTTGCTGTCTTATACTTCACAGAGTTTAAGCTATAAAGTGATAACTACGAATGCAATTCTGAAGATTTGGAAGTGAAAAGCAGTGGGCCCAGATGAAATTTCGATAAAAATGCTGAAGGCGTTAGACGACTACACCTTGTACAAAATCTTCAAACACATATTTTACGACACCGGAGTGCTACCAAAGAAGCCAAGGCATTGGACTGAAAATACATCATGCCCCATGAATCAGGACGTAATTAAGTTTATTTATACCATCATCACTTGAAGGATAAGAAAAAAAGATAGGACCTGAGATTTCCCAAGTACAACTTGATTTTATGCAAGATATGTTAGATTATAAACTTCACCATCACGTAGCGACCTCTATAGTTAATAATATCGCATGTTCCACTGTGTCAGACATTACCGCCACCTAGAGTTTGTAAATAGGTCAACTTATGTCATTTCCGTTTTTCTTGACACTTGATAATAAACAGTTGAAGCAGTGGGGGGAAAAGTCTCTTTGTAATCCACATTTTGCACTTGTGAATAGCCCTTTCCTACATATCTAGCTTTGTATTTTTCCTCCCCGTTTGAGTCTAGTTTAATGGCATAAACCCACCTACCACCTACTAAGGCCCTATCAGCAGGTTTATCTGTTAACACAAATGTATCATTCTCCAACAAAGAATCGTACTCATCTTTCATAGCTTTTTCCCATTCTTTACTTTCTGGGGATGACATAGCATCACTATAATTTGTTGGCACATATGACAAGCTATAGCAATAATCAATGGTGTAGTTTACACTGTCATTAACACTAGAGTTCAGTTCTGTATTATCCTGATCAGTATAGTCAGTTGTATAGTCTTCGAAATGCTTTGGTCTGTGACGCTCCCTCTGTGGACGTGTTTGGCCACCTGCAACTCCGGCATCTGGTGCTGGTGGCGCTGGGTGATCCTCACGGTCTTCTGTATCTGGAGTGGGCTGTGTGTCCACTTCAGGAATTTTGCATGGGACTAAGTCAGGCTCAACGTCATTCACAAATTTCACACATCTGACCCTACGTACAGTTTTAGACTCTGGTGAGTACACTAAATATGCAGGAGAGTTCCTATCATAACCTACGAAGTAGCCTGGATCACATCTTGCATCTAGCTTAGACTTATGACACTCAATGTAAAAATAACAACTTGCACCAAATTTATGTAGGTTACTCAAGTTTGGTTTTTCACCTGTAAGAGCCTCAACTGGAGTTTTACCAAGTCTAGGATTATAGCACCTATTCCTAACATAAGCGGCAGCCATTAAAGCATAAGTCCACAGACTTTTGGGTAATTTGCTTTCTAACAACATACACCTAGCTAGCCATTTCAAACAATGAGCGCCATGCCCTTTCTGCCGTACCATTCTGATGTGGAGAATGGGGCGCTGAGAACTCATGTTTTATTTTGTTTTTACGCATTAATGTCTTATACTCATTGCTACAATATTCACCAGCATTGTCTGATCTTAGTGTTTTAACGTTACCATAGGGAGAGAAATCCGCTAAGAATTTCTCACTTGCTAACAAGGCATCACTCTTTTCTTTTAAGAAATACACAGACGTTGCACCACTGTAATCGTCAACAAAAGATATACAATAACTGAAAACTTCTTTAGCGACAGGCGTGACTGACCCGGCTAAGTCACTGTGTACAAGTTGCAATGGTTTACTGGCCTTTTTATCTGGCTCCCTGTTACGATATTTTGTCATTTTACCTTCTACACAGGTGTTACACTCAAAAGCATTTTTGTCAGTAATTTTCATACCATCAACAACCTTTTCCAGCTTCAATATGAGATTGACATTGCAATGACCAAGTATCTTGTGCCAATCGTCAACAGAGTATGCACCAGTTTTAGAATTGATAGTGTTATTTAGGAAGAATAAGTTCCCCTGTTTAGATATAGGAAATTTGGTCCCATCTGGTGCATGCATCTCTGATGAGTCCGGCCCAAAATTTACAGAAGTACCTTTCTTGTTGGTGACCCTACTGAAAATATGTTCTGTTTGTAAGACGGAATATACAATGCATTTTATAGTATTATATCATGAGATTTACCATCAGAATCATGTATAGTTGTACTAGCAACACCTTTACCTCTAACTATACCGGTTGTCCGGCTACCATCGGCAAGCTCAATGAGGTGATTTTCTGGTTTGACACTCTCGTCAAGATCTATAAACTTTGACTTATCTTCGAAAATGTGTGACGTAGCACCTGTATCGACTAACAATGCATTTTCACTTATTTGAACACTGTTAGCAGAGTCTAGATCAACACCAACTTTAAAAACAAAAGAATGTTTCTGTTCATTTTCATCACTAGATGTCGCTGCTGTTTTAGCGCTGTCCTGTCGAATCTTCTTACTGCGGCACTCACTCGTGTTGTGCGATTTCTTCTTACAGTTTTCGCACCAACGACTGCAACCCTGCCCTTTGGGTTTCTGCGATTTGCTGCTTTTACACTCTGGAGATTTGTGGCCAGGTTTGCCACAAGCATAGCAGACGATCGATGAACCTTTGTTGGCCATGTGAGGTCAGTGTAATGCACGGAGAACATAGTCAGTTACAGTTTCACTAGGGGACATCTTTAGAGATGTAAGTTCAGTATATAATGCCAAGATGCGTGGCTTACCGGTACCCAGGTAATGTCCTCTTAGTATTTGGAGTGCTTTCCTATCATTATCTGAAGCCTCATTTAGTACTAAGGATAAACTTCGGTCATCTAAACACTGGATCAATTCAGCAAATGCCACTGCATTCTTCGCCGAGTCATCTTCCTCTGGCTCTACGCCTCCTGGAGGAAGGATGGTAGCATGCAACTTTTGTATACGCATGTAACCTAATAACTTTGCTTCCCATAGCTTATATCTAGCGTATAGCGTATACTATCAAATAGTATACGCTGCCTGGGCCCATAACCTGTTGCACTCATATTTACTATTTGGAGTAATGGTGGATTACAAAGAGACTTTTTCCCCCACTGCAAATGTTACCTCCATTCGAATGCTTGCTCAGGTTGCTGCGCAAGAAAATCTAATTGTCCATCAGATGGATGTGAAAACCGCATATCTAAACGCCCCCATTGATTGTGAACTTTACCTAGAACAGCCAGAAGGTTTTGAAAAGTGTAATGATAGAGGTGAAAAGTTTTTTTGTAAACTGCAAAAGTCATTATATGGACTTAAACAAAGCGGTAGGAACTGGAATTCTGTAATTCATAGTTAATTATCTCAAAAAAGTTTTACACAGTCAAAGTCGGACCCATGTGTGTATGTCAAATCAAATGATAATGAAAAGTGTATCTTGGTTATCTGGGTCGACGATATCATTATCGCAGCAAGTAATGCTCAATTGTTGAATGATGTAAAACAGCTATTGCACAATAAGTTCAAAATGAAAGATATGGGTGTCTTAACATGGTTTCTAGCAATTGAATTCAAGTGTGCCGAAGGTAGTATTGAAATGTGTCAAAGTAAATACATTGAAAAGATACTGAAGAAGTTTAACATGTCTTACTGTAAAGCCAAGTCAATACCTTGTGAAATTGGTATAAATAAGCCTGTTGAAAATGAAATTTTTGACAATGTGTCTCTCTATAGAGAAATTATAGGTAGTTTAATCTATCTTATGGTTTGTACAAGACCTGATCTATGCTTTGTCGTAACCAAGCTATCGCAACACTGTCTAAGCCCATGAAATCTCACTTTAACATTGCCAAACAAACACTTCGTTACCTTAAAGGTACTCAGTACAGGGCATTAAAGTTTGTCAAAACTGACAATTTGGACCTCGTCGGATATAGTGATTCTGACTGGGGAATGGCTCAAGACAGGCGTAGCATTAGTGGTTACGGATTCAAGCTGAATCATCAGTCTTCACTTATCTCATGGAAGAGTAAAAAGCAACCAGTTGTGGCACTATCAAAATGTGAAGCAGAATATATCGCTTTGTGTCTAGCCTCGCAGGAGGCCTTATTTCTCAAACAACTGTTTTCTGATATGATGTGTGTTCAAACAAAGTCTGTAAAAGTCTATGTTGATAACCAGAGTGTCATTTGTCTTGCCAAAAATAACGTGAGTAACCAACGTTCAAAGCATATTGACGTAAAGTTCCACTTCGTAAGATAAGAAGTTGAAATAGGAAATATCGTTAACCTATAACATATATTCCAACAGAAATTAATACAGCTGATGTATTCACTAAACCTTTGAGTAGAAACAGAATTGACAAACTCTTACTGTGTTGAGAGTCAATGTCATATTTATTTATTTATTTTATTTTTGCTTTTTTTGTATTAAGAAATATTTTTTTATTTCTTTATTTGTTCAAAACATAAAACAGCTTTGCTATGTAATCTATTTTAGTGATGAAGTGTGAAAATTGTTCAAAAGTATTTCCACTGCAATGTATGTAAAGTCTAAGAGGGAGTGTTAGATTATAAACTTCACCATCACGTAGCGACCTCTATAGTTAATAATATCACATGTTCCACTGTGTCAGATATTACCGCCACCTAGAGTTTGTAAATAGGTCAACTTATGTCATTTCCGTTTTTCTTGACACTTGATAATAAACAGTTGAAGCAGTTACATGTGTTGTTATTTTATCTTGTTAAATCTTGACTAAAAGCTCATCCACCATTACTCCAAATAGTAAATATGAGTGCAACAAGATACAAACACGACGAATGCCATCTTTACTTTATTGCTATGTGAAAAGGCTATTGATCACCACCAAGAAGTCTTTGTTTGTTTCATTGACATAAACATTTAAGGGTGAAATTAGCATAGACGTTCAAACTGTACTGGAATCAAATGGCTGCAGTTAGGATTGACGAGATATTAATTGCATGGGTCACAATCATCAAGCTTTGGACAAGGCTGTCTGTAATCACTAGACTTTACAGTGAAACTATTCTTCGAAGAACTAGTCGGTTTAAAAGTCGGCGGTATGAACATCAACAATTTGTAGTACGCAGATGACACCATTAAAGGCCAGCTCCGAGCAAAAATTTTCTATTGATTATATATTATAGTTGTTATCAATCTATTGATTCCCCTATGTTTCAGGATTTTTTTTTAAATTTTGTTTTGCTACATGATTTTTTTGAAAATAAGTACTTTTTTTAAGGTGGGGGTATAGGTAAACTTGCCGAGAAAAATTGCTATTCTTTTCCACACAAATGACCTTATGAGCAGACATTTTGAAAAAATCATAACAAATAAACAATAGGGCAAAAAATTACACTAAGTGACTAAACTGGGGTAAATTTAGTCGAACCTTTCCTTTCTGGTGTTTTTATTTTACGTCAAGTACGTATTTCTGAGCAATTATAATTTATTCCTCACCGTACCGACTTGATTTTTTTCAATTTCCGCTCTGAGCTGTGTGCATGCTCTAACTTGCCAATCCACTGCTGCTCTCTCCCTCGTGTAAAAAAGTGCGAGCGAGAAGAAAAGATGACACGTATGATGAATAAAAAAAAACGAAAGACAGGAGTAGGCCTATTTTGGTTGAGTAGTAATAGTGGAAAGATAGACAAGAAGGTTTGGTGGTAGATTTTATCGATCTAGTTCTCGCTATGGATGCCTTTGAGCCAGAGGTGGGGCTTAGGCCATATATCGTTGGAAAATCGTCGACAGCCTCTAGGGAGGGCCTTGAAGCCTCCTTTGCCTAGATCTTTGTTTTATATGAAAGTTAATCCATAAACTAAAACTAATCTATTTTGTCATTTCTTTTTCGTATTTTTATCAATTGTATTATTGATTCTGTTATGGCAATTATGTTTAATATACACCATCTTGACCGACGCGTTCACAAGTCCACACATCGCGATGTCACGTTCTTGCGGTGTTGTTGGTTGACAGTTAGTGTGTAGTAATTTGTTTTCTCATCACGATTGGAGTTTTCTAAAACCTAGCTAGTGAAAAAAGTAGTACTGCTTGATTTTTGCGGTTCTAAGCGATTTTTTGTCGCGATTACTTACATGATATCTTATAATAATGTATTTGAACACATAGCGAAGAGAACGTGTATGCCCGGATCTGGCATTTAAAGAAGAACTGTAAGCTCGGTTATATAAGGTTGTCAAAACAGGTACTGAAATGGGACTCTCATTTAAACCACTGGCATTCACCCACGCCGAACTATAAAGTTCTCTCGCAACCACCGGCGCTCGCCTTCACCCAAACTATAGAGGCCAGTATTTACTCGATTTTCACCTATTTCCATTAAAAATTGCATGTTGGGATAGCTTTCTTTGAATGCCCAATTAAATTCTGCATCGGAGCATCGACAACAAAGAATTTTGCTTATTACAAAATCTTTCGAAAATATCATTTCAAAAGCGATCATTTTTTCCAACTTAGGTTTTTTCATTCATAAACCCCCAATGGACGCTGAGGAAGCCCTACAGCTACTTTTTGATGATAGCGACAGCGACGAAGAGGAATTACAACGCGAGATTTTTTCATGGCAGGAACGACGACTACGACGAGCGGGAGAGAAGCCCTAGCAGCAGTGAGGAGGACGATGGTGAAGACGAGCCACTTGGGCAAATACAACAACGAATGGTGGACAGATTCGTATGGCAGGATCGTGCTTATGACGATGCTTGGTTAGGTAAATTTATACATTTACTTTATACGAATGCTTATTTAGAGCTAGTATTACTGTTATCTATTCTTGAAACATGTTATTTTTATTAGTATATTTTTTTTTTCAATCGCTTTTTTTCATTGGATAGTCCTGGAAATCTTTGGGCCTAGACTAGTTAGATTTTTTTAGATAGGTGTAGAGCTTATTTATACTTCTTTCGTTTTATTTAATAAAAAACAATAATTTTGATTATTTTTTTCTTTTTTCTTATTTTTAAAATTATATTTCTATTGGTTTTAGGCTATTTTGAAATATTAATGAATAAAAAGTATAGCCGCGTTAGTCTGTACAGCATAGAACAATATAAAGTAAATAACAGCAACACATTTTGAGACTAACAATATAATATAATTTATTCTCTAGGTTTCGTCCATTGTGTATTTACTTGAAATATTTAGTATCATTATTATCATAAATTAGACCTTTGCTGTTTTATTATTTCATTTGTTATTATATTTTCCATTCTAATTATTTGTTGCATAGGGAGTCTTTGTTTTATTGTATCTGCTTTAGGCCTTTTGAATTAATCATTATCATAATTATATTTATGTGAATTCACTGAACGTTGTGGACCTTTGGTACATGACGAGGATTCATCTATATTCGACATCTTCCACCATTTTATTTACGATCAGTTGTTGCAGCTCATAGTGGATGAGACCAACCGGTACGCGGAGAGGATTATTGCTCAAAGTGCAGGTAGGTTAGGTGTAATGAAAGACTGGCGGAGCACGGAAGGTACGTGCTTTTATTTCTATTCTTCTAGATTTAGGTCTTGATCGGCGAGGTAGTTATGAGTTGCACTGGTCTAAGCAATGGCTTTTGAATAAGCCTGGATTTCGCTCGAGTATGTCGAGGAATCGTTTCAACTTGCTTCCTCGATGTGTGCATCTTGTTGACAACGACGCTGCTCCTGCCCGAGACGATCCAAACTACGGCAAAGTATTGAAGGTAAGATTTTTTTATGGAACGTTTGATGACTAATTTTCAAAGTGCTTTTTACCCATGTTTCAGTGGATGAAAGTGTTACTGTATTACTTTCAAAGGTAGGGTAAGTTTCAAGACCTACCATCCAATGAAGCCGCATTAACGAGGGATGACAGCGTGGACCTTGGCCGATTCCAGAACTGGTTATGTGTACAACCAGAATTTGTATATCGGTCGAGGTGAAGATGGGCCTGGTGCTACACAAAGGACAGTAATAAAGGTGTGTGAACCAATCACAGGTAAGAAACATCATGTGTACATGGATAATTATTTATCTTCCCTAGCTTTTTTCATCCCTTGCAGGTGTAAGTTTAGGTGCATGCGGAACCTTGAGACCCAAAAGTGTAGGAGAACCAGACGTCACCAAAAAGGCAAACCCTGCTCCTGGAATTCCTGTTTTTGAGAGGATTGATGCTAAAAGTCAACTTTTAATTTCATGGAAGGACAGAGCAAACACAAAAAAGGTAACACTAATGTCTTCTGTGCATAATTCTTAGGCGGACTAGGGAAAAACATGGACCAAACATTCGTGAAGTTACTAAACCGTGTGCCATTTAACTTTACACACAATACATCGGAGGGGTAGACAAGGCTGACGGATTGATTTGGACACATCTTCATATTTACGGGAGCCTCAAATGGTGGAAGAAGGTATTCATTTACCTTATAGAGGTAAGTTGGATTAATGCTTTGATTATTTACAGGTGTTTCCGTGGTGGTCAGCGAGTATCTACGTCTCGAGCTTATAGACAGCCTGCTCGAAACATAGACACGACCTTCATCCCATCCAGGGAGGAGATCAGTGGGTCCACCAACACGGTTAACTGAGAGATATTTTCCAGCCTTCATCCAAAAAAGTACACCAGCTGGAAGGCAATCCAAACCTGACTGCGTAGTGTGTTGAAATAGGAATGTGAAGCGCCATCAAACCGACTGCATGTGTAAGGAATGTGACCTGCCAATGTGCGCCATACCATGCTTTGCCCGCTACCACACTCTCGTCGATTACAAAGCGGATTGCACCCCAGAGCACCACCACTAAACTGTGAGTATTTCAAAGGTATGTAAATAGGATATGAATTCAAAATAATATAATTGATGTGTTTGATCACATGACCGAGGTAGTAATGTGAAGCACTTAGATGCAATGTGCATGAAGCGCTATATAAGAGCGACATATTATTATAATGATTAAATTTGGTTTTATTTTATTCGGCTTTATATACAACAAAAAACACACAATTTTAAATACATAAAAATCTTTAAAAAAAAGCGACATTTATCAAATTACAATAAAATCTGTTCATTAACAATTTTAAAAATTATAATAGAATCTAGTCAAAATTGAGAATACAATCTGTCTCTTATACACATCTAGATGTGTATAAGAGACAGTCAATTAACAATGAACTTAGAAACCAAAACCATAAAAAGACAAAACATCAAAGCCAAGGATGACCCATGAACAAGATCGTCAATCCGTCGTAAAAAGTGTGTGGGACAAATTCAAAAATAAGGATGTCTGGGGCCGTAGGCCCGAGATTTGGCGGGCTGCCAGGGGGAGGCCCATGGCACTGGTGGGGGTCCCAGAAGCTCTAGCGTCTATAGCCTTTATAAGTAGTATCTAATTAATCTTAAGGAAAGCAATTACAATTCATTTCCACACTACATTTTAATATACAGTGGCGGGTCCAGGAATCCCAAGAGGGGCCCAGGGAGGAAATTCTACAGATAATGTGTAGACCACTTTAGCCTCACCATAGTTGGGGCTGAAATAAAAAAAAATTATGATTATGGTACCGACGAATTCCAAAATAATTAGGTCTTGGGCAATAGGCCCATGACTTGGCGGGGGGGGGGGGGGGGGGGGGGGGTGGCGCCCATGGCTCCGATGGGGTTCTAGGGGGTGAGGCCGCATACGCTTTGGCGTCTATAGCCAGATGTAGTACAGACCACCACATGCCCACCATAGTTGGGGCTGAAATAAGAATATCTATGATTATGGTACCGCTAGTTGGCAGGAAATGACACTTTTAGACTTAAATTTTAATAGAATTTTCTTTTTCTCCACTTTTAAATAATAAAAAAAAATTGGGTGGGTGGGCCGACTGGTACTTTAATCTGTCATTGAATATACTCATCAAGCAAGGTATGCAGTGCATACTCTGGCTAAAACAAATAAAAAAATATAGTAGTACGGTTTCTCCGTTTTATTTAGCATATCACGGCGGTTTCATACGCACTATAATGGGACAATAAGTGTTTTCAACGCGCCTTTCATATATTTACGCACCGCAAGCCTCGAACGAACACACTCATGTCGCGATTGGGATCGTGCGAGCCTAGCGGAACTGCATTTTTTGGTACATAGTAGAATTGTGCTAAAAATAATATATGAGTATAATATCCCCCCATCCATGTTCTGTTTGTCTAATTATTGTATCAGCTACTAAACAACATTTTTGCTATGCATGAATTTATATAAAAATCATGAATTTTAACGAGAAAAGTAAGGCCGGTCTACAGTAAAAATGTAAACAAACAACGCCCTAACTCCGTAAATGTTAATATCGCTAAACATGATCGTAATTATCGTCGTTGTACAAAATTGTGCAATTTTTCTGGATGTTATCGTTGGTCGCCAATGAACAATCAGTGTCTGTTCTTGTATTCTGTGAAATATTGGCCTGACAATTTTTTCCGATTTAAAAAAAAAAATTCGATTGAAAGCAGCAAATATTTTGGCTTTACTAGGCGTTCTTGACAACTCCACGGGCTCATACGCGCAATTTTACGCGTTGGTTATACATGCGCTAGGCCTAGATGTAGGCCTAGATTTTATTGGGGTTTTGGATAGGCTTTGCTGCATTAATGTTGTTAAATGTTAAAATTATAATTGTATAATATATATATTATTTTTATTCAGCTAATATATAATAAATACAGGCTTGCATTGAATACAATTTTATATTTTGATGGCAATAATTAGGATGGCTTTAAAATAAAGAAAATTTAAATTATAAATAAATGTAAACAATGATCCAATATTCATGTGTGAAAATAGCCAGTATCATTTACAATCATCATTCTTCTTACACTTCAGTTTACAAATAGACACAAACATTATGTTCTACATGTTATATTTTTAATGAACAAAATAAACCTTTAAAAATACAAGAATCCAAATTAAACCGAAAGGTCCACTGATTAATCTTGGATACAGATAGAATAATACTTACTCAAAGTTTAGGGATTCAATACTTTGATATTAATTATGACATCATCAGGAATCCAAATTAAAGGTATGCAATCAAATTAATACTGACAGTTATTTTTGTAGAAATTGCTATTGCACTTTGTAAGTAGAAAATTCAATATATTCACATTATATTATAGTACTGCACAACAAAATATGTTATTGCGCTTTGTGTTAATATGTGCAGTAATTAGTGTGTAAATTTATTTTCACAAAAAGGTATGGGGTTTTGAACAATCTGTTCTCAATAGTAAGTTGATTCAGAGAAAATATAAATTTCCCATCATCTGAAAGTCCCAGGTCTCTTCAAATATACAAACAAAACTGTCTGTAACAGCAGGAATGCAGAGACAAAATGACGAGTTCATCTGTTCATCTGTTTCCATGTAGCTTGCATATCGATTAATACCGGATAGATGTAAACATATCTCACCATAGTATCTGATTTTCATCCTTCGTCGTAACAATTAAAGAAGCTGAAAAGATAAATATAAATATATTTTAATTAGGCAATACATAACAATATAATTCAATCTAGGCAATGGAAAGTAAACAAATTTAAGTGTTAATTATATTGTGTACTCACTTTTCCCTTGGTTTCGATGTGGTACAAAGGGCGTAAGAGTTTTATTATTATTATTATTATTATTATTATTATTATTATTATTATTATTATTATTATTATTATTATATAATAGTTTGGGAATACAAGTACAGTAACGTTCCAAAACATAAAAAAATAAAAAAATAAACACCATACATTGAAAAAAGGGGCAATATTTAAAAATGGACAAACAAGTTAATGCTTAGGAAGACTGGTGCTTGCTAATAGTAAAGGTCTCCCAACAACATAACCAAAACGGATATCAATGAAAATACAAGATTTGATATACTGTATTTAAGAACATGCGATATGATTTATAAAGCATTATTGTGATGATACATAATTTAAAAAAAATGTGTACACAAGTAGAATAATTTTTATTATTTAAAATACCTTAATATCTGTCTTAGTATCATTTTTTTCTGCTGCTCTCCATGAACACCATCCAGCTGCTCTTTCCTTTATGTTCAAATTGATTATCTCCATGAGACATTTTCAAATTACAAGATAACTGTTTTTATAAAACTTGGGGTCTGAATAATCCTAAAAATATGTCTATAGCGAATAGACTAGGCCTAGCGTAGGCCTACTTTCACGTGAGAGCATACCGCGTATACTTTAAATTTAAATACCCTCCGGGCCAAACATTGTTTACTTTCACCTAAGCCCAGCGGCAGCTTACCCTCCCGTAGCGTAGGCTATTTTTGGGAAGACTGCTAGAAACATTTGAATTATATTTTAAAAACATATATAGTTATCTTGTCTGTGTTATTTATTACCCAAACGTCTAAATGGTAGACATGCTAGGCCTGCCTAGGGTAAACACGTGTATTTTAAAGGCCAGACACGGTCATTTTTAAACTTAAATAACATTTTTACCGGAACAGTTGTCAGAGAGATTTTTTAGAGGATAATGCAGAAGTCAAATAGTACTAACATGGAGCAAGTGGCAATGTTTCAAAAAATTGCAAAAATTATTTATAGCCATGTAAACTTTACATGCCAGATTTTCTGAAGATTTAGGTGAAAAACATGGAATAAATTCAAATACTCACACGTAAAATCAGGAGCCATGACATCGTACCTATGTTATACTACGGAACTGTTTAGCATGTCTTCTTCGATAATATCATGAATATTCATTATGTTTTTTAATTTTAAACCTGTTTGTTGGTCATTTAAAAACCCATATATGGAGAATAATGAAATTATCGCTTCCGCGTTAGCGCCTCCAACTACGAGAATATCTAAAATCTATAATAGTGACCAACAGAGGGCTCACTACTTATTGTCTATATTGAAACCGCCGTGATATCTTAGTCAGAATCTTCTATATAAACCTTAATTTTTTGAGTGGATTGCTACAGTTCATTGAAATAGCCAAGTTTTTCAATGTTTTGCCTACTTTGTTATCTAGGATAAGTCACAGTCAGGCCTATCGCTAGATCGCATGGTACCCTCAGCTACTTAGAAGTTCTGCATGGCTGGTTTTCAATCTCGGCCAATCACGTATTCAGTGAGTCAATGGGCGTCAGAGCGTACCCTACAACGCTTAAACTTGCTATTGTGACAACCATGTGATAGCGTCAGAATAGCCAATTTAACACTGGAATGGAAACAGAGCTTTCAAGTGTATGTGCGCATGCTCTTAATCGGGACTTCCACTGTCGATCTGGTATTCTATAGTTTCAAGCAATTCTCATACATATGACCGGTATATAAGAAACTTTGAATTATGATTATTTGAATTGAAATTTGTTAAAATACAGGAATAGGAATTCATTTGAAGAGAAGATACTACAACCATGCCGGTATTAAAAATAACATACCGGTACATTTGTATTTTTACTATAGAATGTAAACAGATTCTGCATAGTAGTAGGAAGTACTATAGTACGAACTTTTCCTATTGGAAGGCACCAGCATCAGTAGGGGTCTTGAAATGGAGGGGAGCTGATGGGAGTGGGAAGGTGGGGATCGGTCATTAGGTAAAGGGAATAACTCGCAAAATAATGTGATTCGACGTTGTTTTTAACTTGAGCATGATTTGTGGACGGGATGGGGGTGCGACTGGAGGATAGGCGAGTAGGCCTATTTCTTTCGGGGGTTGGAGGAACATCCTAGATATGCCAATACCTAGCATAACCTGTAATTTACCTTACGGTCCGTCACTGCTTGCGACGTATTCGAACCATGAAAAACAAATGATAAATCATGCTCCTTCATGGATAAATTTAAAACAGTCACTCCAATTCTATCTTTGCATGTACAGTACTTTTAAAATCAATCAAGAGTTTTTTTTTCCTTTTCTCCTTTTTTTTTAATTTCAGTTTTGTGCGAGTAGTATTACGACTACACTAATTGAGAAAGAAAACTACCGTCTTAAGATCAAACAGGCCTATTAGGAGATAGGAATGACAAAACATTAGCATTTTCATTTCATAAACATACATGGTGATTTACTTAATTTATCATTAGCCATTGACGTATCTAGAAATTATTAGGCATTTTTCGTTTTGACTACGCGGCCAGTCTACTACGAACTAATAGGGTGTAACAGACATCTGCACATGCTCACCAAACTTACTGGCTAAATTGGCGTTGTGATAACTTATGCGACTACCCCAATTATGAATGTAGCGTAGTGGCGACTACTCTAATATTGACCAATCAGATCATTGAATTGTTTGGCAAACTGCTGGTAATTTTTTTTTTTGGAGTTACAATTTTCATCGCATCCACGATCGTGTATTGTTCTTTTCAATAAATAAACAAGTGAGTAATCAAATGTTCATATGAAGGCCTATTTATACACATACAATAAATAAGGAATGCATAGTCACAACATAACATTAGGTAAATCAGGGGATAATGAGAAAATGATATAATGAGATAATGAGGCCTATAGCCTAGCCTTGTCAGGGTAGATTTCGGGTTGGAGAAAACACATTATATGGTGCCGCTAGCTATAGGGTATATGCGCCCTTGATATCGTGGATCAAGCCTTGCTATATAAATACCTCTGTTTAAAATTGTTATGTACATTTATTTGTACATCATCGTTGCATTTGGTAAATTAGCAAAGCAGGCCTGACACCCCTCTTCTCCCAATTCCCGACTCTTTTAAAACCTGGGCTAAAAAAATATATAAAAAAGGGAACATTGTTCAATTGTAATTAAACCATGTTCGACTTTCTCCCCTCCTTAGGCGTACGTACGTTTGCTGCGTCACCCTAAACAAACGAAAACAGCTCTTCGGCACTGCCGCAGTGGCTTTATTATATCAAAATTGATTAGGTATAGCTTAGCCTATATTATTGGTAACATTATTGTTTTACAATTAATAATTTTAATTATTTATAATTAAATTGCCTACCCGGTGAGTTATGTAGTAATCTAGCTGGCCGCCGTAGTCCCATAAAGATGCTACATCTACATTTTTTTGAGAAAGCTTCTCTTGAATTTCCTCCGGAAGAGTCGTAGTTTGGTCTGACGAGGCTTCTAAGTCTTGGACTATAGCGTCTGGAAACACAAAAGGGTTAAAATAAAAAAAAAGAAGATAAATGCGAACTGCAATTATGCGACTGTTTTTGTTGTGGCAAAGATGAAAACTCATGATGTTAATTTAAGATTACGATGATATTGATAATACTACTGCTGTTGATGATGATGATGATGATGATGATGATGATGATGATGAAAAAGATAATAAAAAAATAAATATTAGGAAACGTAATATATTCGTACTAATGATGATCAAAATGATGATTGTGAAAATTATGAGAGTTATGCATGATTATGACTTTTTAATTGCGATAGAGTGGTGATAATAATTATAAAGTGATTTCATAGTGATGGTAACTAAATTAATAATAAAGCTGATACAGTATGTACGATGGTGCCAATAATGATGATAAAGAATAAGATTACTGTGGTGTTGGTGATGATAATTATAATAATAATGACAACAGCGGCAGTGGTGGTATGAGAGGAACAACAGATCTAGTAATTAAAAGTGACTAGATTCAGGGTTCCCGGAACGCCGCCCTCAGCGGCGAGTGCGAAGCACAACTCAGGGTCAAAAGTGGAACGTGAAATTTGTATATGGATTAGCAAGAAAAACTCCAGCTACCCGTATTTCTCGACTGAGACGTCAGTGGGAGCAGTAATTTGTATGGCAAGGAGATTGTGCAACCCTTCATTCGTATTAAGGGAATTTACGCCCAGAAACTTTGTAGTTATTAATATTTTGGTTATAATAGAAAATATTCATTTTTTGGTGACGTCACACTCACATTAGTTAGCATGCATACGTCATAAGCTAGATACGTCACATTTTCCTGGTAAGGCAAACTTTCCAGGAGTGCTTTTTTCATTGATAAACAAACACCACTGCTTTGCACATGGATGCCTTGCCCATGCCAGGGCTACAAGAGCCGCATTGTTAGCATTGTATAATACCTAAACAAGGTACCTCTGCAAATGAATTATTCTTAGTTATTTTTTTTATTTTAATTTATTTCTTCCGAAATTCTATCACATATAATTCCACTGTCTAAGGCCTAGGTCTAGTCTTATGCCTCATCGTCCCCCGCTACACAGTACATCAGCAGCCCCTCTCCCATACAGTACAGACGTATGCTAGGCAACAACGTGATTGCACCTTCTTTGTGAAAATGAGTACCGCGGCGTATTCATTTTCACAAAACATTTGCATCCCCTCTTGGAAAGAGGGATTCGAAATAATTGTCTCCATATCATCGCTAATTAAATTAATCCCCGTCATTTAGTTTACACTTGTGAATTTAGGGAGCACTTAAAATGTGAAATAATCATTTCACTACCTGACAAACTCCGAACTTCATTCATTCATTAGGCCTACATAATAGTTTCATATTGCTGTACTATGTACTCCAACATCACTGGCGCATGGTAACAACCAACTGACTGCAGACCATTTCCGGTCACACATTACTCTCCATAACACAGCACCCCGTAGTTCCGTCACCTCTGGGTAGCAAGAAGACAGATTACAATAGTGAATCAGTCTTGGACTTAGCTATACTTACCACTTTTGATGTGAAACTTGCTGAGTGTTGTTTTGTTAGAAGTTTGATATTTTACAAGTTAAAAATATGATGTCTTGAAATGATGAATTTATTCTTCTGTAGTTTTGCAAGTGGTTTATACTCCCACCAGACACAGCCATAGTTGCGATTTTTTAAAATTTCATCTTTTTCTTACAACTTCACATTACAATCACTCCTTTACTGTTAAAGCAACATTTGCTTCCCTCTGACCATTGTGTGGCTACTTCTGATGTCAATTACAATTTACCTTACCAAGCTAAGCCTAGTACACGCAAGGTGTGTGGCTGTACGATATAGCTAACTAGTACATACTTTTCTGCTGTAGACTGGACATAATTCAAACAGATCACTTCTCCTGATGAAACATGGCTTTGCATTAAAGAAACAATTATGCAGTGGACTTCTTTATTCCATCTAAAAAAAAGCACATCCATACACATACAGGCCCTGGTTTAATGACTGTTGCAAAATTCGCAGTGTTGGATAAGCATAAATCCTACAAGAATTTGCCAAAACATCAACTGGACTATTTTTTTCATGGCTTATATGAAAGATAAAGCTCAGTGATAGCAAGGCAGTCGTCGGGCTTGACTTTAGTTTGCTCACAATCTAACAGTTGCTGCTTAAACTTACATTCCCGTCGACTATCCTCCATCTAAATGGAAACTCGCGCATGTTGTTTCCGTTCACAAAAAGGGCAGCAGAAATACCCCTATAAACTATCTTCTTTGCATTTCGTCGAAGGTAATGGCAGTATTCGATATCAACTTGAAAGCAACACATTGTTATATGACTCCAAGTACCGTTTTCGAGAGCACGGTCGATATACATGACTCAATTGTGAAACAATTCCTTTGACTTATAGCATGGTAACTTAGTTATGGTTAACTGATTATTATCAGCAGGAAAATGAATGTAGTTCATCTAACTTTATAATATACTATGGGACATGAACTGAAGGCAGTTGATAGCATAACATTACTTGAAGTTAACATCACCAAGACCCTCGCTTGAACTCCACACATCAAATGAGTAGCAAAAAAAGAAGCATCAGGAAAGTTATATGTATTAAATAATACTTTGAGAATTGCAGCATACAAAGCATTCATCTTTTCTGTATCGAATACTGTTGTCCTGTCTGGTTTGACACAGAAAAATCTGTACTGAAGTTGCTTGAACGAGTTTAATCCAAAGCCCAGCGGCTATTTAACATCCCAGATCCAATGCATTACAAATGTTTAAAAAAAATAACAGTTATGAGTTCTGTGTAGAAATTTGTGTTTTGCAGTCTTTATTACAAATCGCTAATATCATTCCACATAAGCAGCCATTATCAAGAGCTACACAAAATGGTCTTCAACATTGTTTTCACATTGCTTGGTCTAAAACCTTTTTTGCACTTGCAATCATATATTTTACTTTTGGAATCAGCTTCCAATTTCCTTCTTACTGTTTTTTTTTCACCTACACCAGGTCTCATTTTTTTACTCAGGGCAGTAACAAATTTCTGTCAATATACTTATTTACATTTTCTTATAATTTTTCGTTTTGTGACAAAAAAGGCCACCTTTAATCTTTTAGATGCAGCTCCATCGGGCACATTTTTAAGTCATACCCAATAAAATAAATAACTAGAAGAAATAATTATAATAGCAATAACAATAGCGATGACGATGAAGATGTCAACAATAACGACGGCGACGATGGTGAAACATGGCATGTACGGCCCTGGTCGTTTATTATGTAGCAATGGCTTGAGATATTCCCTAGTAAAAATTAAAAATTGCACAATGTGTGGATCTGCCAACTCAGTATTCAGTGACCAGGGAAATAATGGTACCAGTGCCTTGTTTAATTTAAAACTGTTACCAGGATAGAAAGCTGGCTGGTTTAAGCAGTCTAACTTGAATTAGCCTCATGTGTGGTATTGTTATGCTAATGAGCCAGATAAGCACAAAGAAAAGGCGTATTAAAATAAAAAAAATTGGCGTTTGTGAGCAATTTAATGTTATATAAGTTAATAGTAAGTATATATATGAATAAGTTTAATGGACTAGTTAGTTGAACATAATTCTCTTTTTTTTGGGGTGGGGGTCTTTTTTCCGTATTTTTATAAGCGGTTAGGCATGGCCTATGTGATGTTCATTGTAATACTACAAAACAAAATCACATCAACATAAAATCAAATTTTGTGAACATACTTGCCTTATTTCTAAACTAACAGGTGATTTTATTGGTAGATTAGTTTGTTTTTAAGTGTGTAAGTATAATTGGTTTACATGCCAAGTGAAATTAGTACCCGTATTTTGCTTTGTTTTACCGTACCGTAATTCTCGGCTAGGCCTGGCTGCACGCCAAGCCGATACGCAGTGCGGGCCGCAGTGTGGCGAAGGAAAGTTATGTTTTTCTGAGCATGTGCAGATTGTGCTTATCTGGCTCATTAGCATAACAATACCACACATAAGGCTATTTCCAGTTAGACGGCTTAAACCAGCCAGCTTCTTATCCTGGTAACAGTGATAAATCCTTGGTGTAATCGCTTTTAAAATCTGCTGATTATGAAATTCTGTTTAGAAATAAACAAAACAAAACAAAAAACTTAATAAGTGATTTTGGATATTTTAAAATGTTAATATATACCTTGACCGTTAGGCGACATATTGGTAGCTTCAATTGAGTTTTCCTGTAAAGAAATAGCAAAGACCATTAAGGTATTTTACATACAGGAATCTTACAACAACAACGTTGTGTACTAAAAATGTATACTACATCTCGTGTACATCAAATGTACGTGCGTCTGCATGGACAATAATATGCAAATACAATTGACAAATTAAAAAGTTAACTACATAGGATACAATAAAAATAAAAAATGGATCCAATTTACATTTTCAATTTACACTGTCATAAATAATTTCCTACCTTCGCTGATGCTGTGGAACTACTTGATTTTGTTTGTTTGAACAAGTTGTTTGCAATGCCACTCTCAAGCATATGAATGGTTAATTCATTATCTGTAAAAAATTGTAAAAATACTCGAAAACTGAAACATTAATGAATATAAATACAAATTATGTTAATAGTGAATTTGGTATTCATATTATTGACATCTTTGAAACATAGCATTCATACCGTTCATATTCGTCTCCATCCACTTGCCTTGGTGATCCACCGTGGTAAATGCAGTTGTGTCAACAATACCATCTGTTGGTTTTTCATTTTCATTTAATCTATTGATGTTAAAGACAAATAAATAATACACTATACTTACTATTTGTTAAAGGAGAACATAGGGCTGTTTTTTTTTTCCATAATAAAAAGTGAAGTTAACAATTTAAAAAAAATATTAAAAAGTATACGTAAAAAATATACGTAATAACGAATTAGTTAATTCGTTATTACAGATTACTAATTCGTAATTACGAATGTTCGTTCAGACAGATCTTGGAACGGAAAACACTATTGTGTGTCAGTTACAACAGTTTCTTTTAAATGATGACAGGGGCTTTATGAAGGGCACGAGTCAACACAACCAACGAATTGAGTGCTGGTGGAGCATGTTAAAAAAAACATTGTTCTCAATTCTGGATGAGCTTGTTTCATAATTTAAAGCACGATGGGAAATTTAGTGGCGATTACCTGGACAAATCTTTAATCCAGTTTTGCTTTATGAAGCTTATTCATGTAGGTGAGTCATAAAATCGACACCGATACCTCGAAGTGACACAAAATTCTTTGTATAGTTATCTGTATACACAACATTGTATGTTCACGTATTATTAATTACACGTGAAAGGACTGTTTGTGAAAATGAAAACCATGAATCAACGTGTTTCACGCACAATGTTTGTTGTCAATTCGTGTGTCAGTTGTGCAGCATTAAGCATAGCGAGACTTGATCACCGTCAATTTCACAGTTACTGTCGCTAATGGTCCTACTACATTTCGTGATTAAAACTGACTCTTACCAAAGTAATGTATTTGTATGTAGGCAAATATCTATATCTAATTACCATTTGACTAATAGTTAAACTTCTTTCATTTTTATTTAGGATGGTATGAATACTGTCGTTGAAGAATGGAATGCTCATTGCATAACGCCTTCAATGAATCGCCTGGGACCGTTTGGACGCCCGGTAATGATGTATGATATGCCACATATGTTCGAGGGACGGGATTTCCTTGTACCTGTGGACAATAATGAATTAGAGCTATGCAAGAGCGAATGCACATTCAAAAGCCAATTCCCATGCGATGAAGACATATTTGAACTGTGTTCAATCTTCATGGAAGAAAACCAGCTGTCTGTCCCAGCAAGTTGCGAAGAAGGAATATATTTATACAACTTCCTTAGGGACATAATTCTGCGAGAAATGAATTGATATAAATTAAAATGATCGGCATACAGTTAAAGAAAAAAAATAGGCCTAATTGTTACTGTTTTATTGCATTTGCCATAGACTACATCAAATATAAAATTTTTAGTTGACTTGTTGATAACAATGCGTCTCAATCTTGCATATGTAAGAGCGCTTAATAAATATTCAAATTATTATTTTTATTATTATTATTATTATTATTATTATTATTATTATTATTATTATTACTATTGTTGAAGAGGGCCACCACAAAAATCGTTGAAAATATTTTGGTATATATCCACTTCTTCACGATCAAAAATGGTAAATTTGGTGAGCAATCAGATGTTATTGTGCTCTCGGAGTCTAATAAACATAGTTTCAAAAAGGTAGGCTGTCAGCCAATTTGAAATTCAAAATGGCCGCCACAAAAATCGTCAAAATTCAAATATTTTTGTATAATAATTCCACTTCTCGATCAGAAATGGTAAGCCTAAAGTTGTCAAAGCAGATGTTATTGGGCCATCCAAGTTCAATAAACAGTTTCAAAAAGCTAATTTCCAATAAAAAGTAACAGCCATTTGAATGTGCAAAATGGCTGTCATCTACCATTTTGAAAAATTTTCACTGAATTAAGTGACCCCAATAACATATAGTTAGACACCAGATTCACAATTTTTGAGCGTGGAGAGGTGGCATTATATACCAAAATATTTAATTTTCAACGATTTTTGTGGTGGCCATGTTGAATATCCAAATGACTGATATCCTAGATATTTGAAAATATGTCAAATGGACTGAAAAAGCCGATTAATATATACGATATTTTGCGAGTCCTGCATTTTGAAGCTTGATTTGAAATTATCATTTATCACTTTATTATATTGTGGCCGTTGATAGCCTATTTTTGTTGTACAGTGTTTTGTTTAAAAAAAAAAGCTGTGTCTTGTTGGCCTGAGCTCTACACACAGCAATATTCTACATTTTTTACATTAAGAAATTCACATTTTATAAATGCATTTTTGCGTTTGTAACGGGGTCTAAGAATACGTTAGACACAATTTAAGAAAAAAAAAAAACCTGTACACATCCAATTCACGTTCTTTCGTCAATAACTGTTATTTTCTTTACAACTTGAACATTGTATACATACATAACACATACAAGTGTATCGTTCAATTGTCAACGTTTTGTCTCCAAAAAATGATAAAAACTAAATAATTTAACATAATACAGTAATATAAAGTGTACAACTACTTTCAACAATGTCACATTTTTCCCTCTCTAACTCTTGAAATAACTTTTCTTCAATGATGAACTAAAAGGCTTTACAGAAATATAATGTTTATCAAGCAACAATGGTGATTTTTCTTGAATGGTTTTAATTTACTATATTTATGAAAGACATATTCAAAACTTTCCTTCTTTTCTTTTTGCAAAATTAACATGGTAGAGTATTTCTTCAACAATAAACTCGTAGTTGTGTCATTAACATCATACACAAACTAAAGTAATTAGTAAATACAGAACAATTTTCTTACAAATAATTTTATATAGCATATACAAATTATTTTTGTTCATAGCACAGTATATTCAATCAGTTATTTTTATGAAATTAAAAAAAAATTTGAACATATTACATCATCATGTATTGTTCAAAGTGCTGTATTTCCTTTCATTATCACATTTTTCTTGAACTGATTAAAACTAGGAACATTTCTTCTGTGAACTAAAACGGTAACATGAACAAAAAAATCAGAACAAAACATTTCTATGCTTCTAAAACGGTTTTATTTCTATATAAAAACATATGTTATTAAATAAATATATTTACTGTTTAAACACAGTACAGTCTTTTAAACCGTTAAGTGCGTTTAACTATACAATTGTTTATATACACTTTGTAAGAAAATGGTATTGTTTAAATCTGTTTAAATGTTGATTATTTTTGTTATTAATTGGTTTACATTATTCCTTATTAAACAAATCATTACGCATTACATTTGTACACATCTACACTTGCATCAATACTTATGTTCTTATTAAGCAACTAACATTAATGTGTTTGAAATTTATCATGTATACATAATATATATATATATATAAACGTTGATGATAAAGATCCTACTCCTATGCGTCTGCATAATGCACTTCCAATGGATTGGCTTGCAAAGTGAACATCAAACACTTCTACACAAACAGTTAGAACTAGACTGTACAGTATTGTTCTTCAAACAGACATCAGTATCTAAAGTGTGAACATTTCAGTATATGATCCAAAAACTCTCAAACAAACTGGTATAGTTGCAAGTACAATGGTTAAACTGAAAGCTAGTGGGGTGGAAATTGGTAATGAATAACAGCAGCACTCAATAAGCACTTGCAACCAAATCTGCGATTCCTATCAGTGTTAGAAGTGATTTTGCTTTCGCCAAGAGCATTAATTACTTTTCGTCAAACTGCACATACTAACAAAAATAAAGGTAACTGTGACTGCGGTGATAAAGAAAGCGATCTGTATAAGACTCTGAACATTTTTACGTAGATCCAAAATTGTATTTCCAGTGACGATGGTGGAAGGGGTGGGGGTAAAATGAATGATTTAGTGGGTGTCATTATCATTTAAAGTTTTCATTTTTCCTAATTATAACTTTTCTCTTGATTATCTGTCACTGACTTATCCTCTGGTAGACGATAAGTAAATGTCCATTACCAAAACAGCACTTGAAAGAACTTGATCGAACTCACTCATTAAGTCCAAAAAGTTTTCGTAGGTTGTTTGAACCTCCAGAACATTACCACAGGTATCGGCAATAGGCCTTCTTTCAAATCCATCCAATTTACTGAAAACCACTGAGATGTCACTGTCACCACAAACAACATCACATCCAGTACAGTACCTCAAAAGGTTCCCTAGCATTTTCTCATCCATGGAGCTTATAAAGCGTTTCAGATATGTAGATACCTCATTCTCACTGACAGACATTTGATCAGGAAATTTGATTAACGAAATCACCTTTTTAGCAGTTGGCCGCAAGTCTTGATACATTCGAAACAGATCCCTTTCGGAAAAGGTTATCCTTTAAAGGAGCAAGCACAGGGCGCATGGCATCAGCTATGAACATGGGTTTTTGCACAATTTCTTTGTGGCCCAACTCTCCTATGATTCGTACGATGTTTTCCTCTGTTATTACTTTACGGCAATCATAAGCTGTAGGATATCAGTTAGTTCATCTGTATTATCTGGAAACGACTCAATCGCCGCTTGTACTACATGTCTTTCCGATCCTGGAATACATGATAAATATGAAGCCGTTGTATCCACCGGAATAGATCCAATTATAGCAGTTGCGATAAAAGGTGGCGCAAGAGAAATAGGAAAGAAATGCTTATCTACCCACCCCTTGGCAATTATTCTCCCTATTGCTCTCCATTCAATTTCTGTGTAATCGTGTCTGAGTACAGGAACTTTGAAAGTATCGCCGATCTCTGGAAAAAATCTTCCCAGAATTGGATAAGCGCATCTTTATACACACCGCTCCCCGTTCCAGCCTCGAAATACCCATTTGGAAGAATCATATGGACGGCCACATTTGATGCCATAATACTTTAATTTGAGAAGGCCTTGATCATATCCTCCAATATGAAGCTTCTCCGAATGAGAAGAACTTCAACTTCGTTGGGAATAGTCTCGTCCAAGTTTACCCCGTCTGTATGTGTAGAGCTATGCATCGGGCAAAGGAAATAGTTGGGGTGTCGGGTTGTTCTACAGGAACGTCTATGTTGGCACCAATATCAACACATGGCAAATCGAATAAGTCATCCTTATGAAATTCATCAAGAAAATCATCGTCAGAATCATTCTTGTCTTCTACATCCCACAATTTGCTTTTATTATCCTTCATATCTGGTGCTTTATCTCTTCGTGTTGTTTTGAGGTAAAACCTCAAAATAGGCATTTTTGTCTGATTATACAGCTGACCTACAGTGGCGATTTCCTCAAGCTGATGTTGTCGAAAATCGCAAATCTGACAATGAAAATCCTGCAATTCCCCTTTCGATGACACCCCATCTTTGAAGAATAATCTTTGGACAATCTCCAATAGCTCAGCCGATCCGGTAGATTTCAGTACAGTTAACTGCCTTGTACCGCCCACATTCTCTTTCCTTACTTGTTTTACTTTTTGCGTTATCGGGCATTGGTCGAGCCACCCCACATCAATTTTTCTATTAATCTTCCGGGCATTCCTATTTCCTTGCAAACGAAATGATCTACTACTGCCAGGTTCGTTTTCATCATCACTACATAAGGACTCCTAATCTTGTTTCCTAATTTACGTTTAAGCTTATTTAGAATTGTTTTCTTTTTCGACGGAGCTGGAGTCTGCTTAGCCTTTTTGCAAAAGGCACTTAAAGCAATGCGATCACCTACCAGAAAAATAAATTCTACTAGTGTCTGGTCATTCATCATGGCAAGGACTGCAACGTCCATCTACAATAAAATTATGGAAACAATAATACTGAAGTAATGAACATTTTCAAAGATAAATTCAACATAGTGGAGTTGAATAGCTAGGTGGTTAAGATGCTTGCCTTCCAATCCCAGGGTCCTTGGTTCAATTCCTGCCAGTTGCAGGATTTTTTTCTCACGACATAAAAAACTCCACTCCCTAAATCTCATATTGAGATTTAGTTTGTGTAAAGCATCGTGTGTGTATGTTTGTCTTGTGCAAGGGATTGTCACCTAAAAGTAGGACAGTGATATATATTCGCTATTGGCAATTCTTGGTACATGCGTTGTGTGCCTGAAAAAAAGAATAATAATAATAATAATAATAATAATAATAATAATAATAATAATAACTTAACGAAGATTGTTAATGAATGACATTCATGTGCACACAGTAACCAATGAACAATCGTCAAAAACGTTTCCGAAAACAATATAATATGGACGATATAAAAAAGATAACATTATTTTATAAGTTATAAGGAAATATAAGTGCAGGACTTTGGAATATTCAAAGCTTAGCAGAAATGGAATTCTCACCTTTCATTTCTCATTTTTTCTATTATATCTTCTTCAATCCCACGACTTTGCATGTATCCATACAACCCATCGTTCTTCTCCATAGTTCTTTCTACAAATGAAAGCATATACATTAATATCTAAACGAATCACATATATTTATATATGAAGGCCTATAATTAATTTAAATGTTTTAATTCGTTTGGATTAATTAGGTTTCATCATGTATACTGCTTTATTTCACCATTTAGGCCTATTATCTTGCCCGGGTGATAAGTAAGAATTCATCACTTAAACGAGCACGTCAAACATTGTATGAAACTGCAGAATCAAGAATCGGCTCAAAATTATATTGTTGCGAGTTCATCTTTGAAGAACAATCTGATGTTACCCCTCGAGAAGTTGTGGCCTAACATTGCTGGTATTGCCTAATCTAGGCCTAAAAAATGAATACCTTTGTGATACCTAACAACGGATTTTTAAGATGCAGAAAAATACGATTTCTGTTTATGATGCATTAATTATAAGCCTACAATTATAATAATCATCATGTCATTGCTCCAAGCAAAAGTAGATCTGGGAACTATTTTGTGAGATCCCAGCCTAGCTGCGGTTAGACAACAATGATCGTGTCGCCCTATCCTAGGCGAGGCAGTCCTACAACTAGGCCTATCCCAAAAGAGGCTATATATTTTTTCCCGTATTGCTCAATAATATTAACATCTCTAACGTATCTATTACACCATGAGTGTATGTTTCACTTACCGACCAGGGCAACTTATTTAAATTTGGCAAGCAGTCCAACAGAAAACTTTCACCGCAAACATGTGCTGGTCTCAAAGGGGTTCAATGAGGTCGCGATTCTCAGCTGAATATAATCCGTAATAACGAATTAGTTAATTCGTAATAACGAATTAGTTAATTCGTAATAACGAATTAGTTAATTCGTAATTACGGATTACTAATTCGTAATAACGAATTAGTAATTCGTAATTACGAATTAACTAATTCGGTATTACGAATTACTAATCCGTAATAACGAAATACAATTCGTAATTACGGATTACTGAACATATACTTTATTGGCACTAATGGGCTTTCGTAATTCTCAATGATCTGTATTTAGTTTAACAATATTTTTATTTATATAATGATGTTTTTCCAAATAAAAAAGAAAAAAATCCATTACTTTTTTTACCAAGTTCACACCACCTAGCTTTTTAAAGTATTCTGGCTCCTGCAACTGCATGTTCATTGTAGATCATTGTTTAAAGTACTTAAGGTAAACACGTCATCATCGTTTGGAGAGTTTGCCAAAACATTTTCTAAAATTTCAATTTTGTCTTACAATTTCTTTCTTTTGTTTTTGTGACATCCTTTACTTCTTTGCCGAATATGAAATTGTGATACCCCAAATTTTAAATTTTAAATTTAAATACTTCCCATAGAAGACCGTCGTCAAAGGAAAGACCAACATTTTATTTTTGTTGGTGATCAAATTGTTTTATCACTGGCTAGACAGTTTCCATTTATAACTTCATTTACACAATCTTTCAATTTATTTAAAGTTAAATTTCATCTTTCAGTAATGAGTTATTAAACTTCCAAAACCCTCTGCCACGCTCTCAATTATCACTTTCAATTTCTATATATACCACCGAGTGGTCAGTTTAATATCCATGACTTATATCACTATTTTTAACAGCTGTCAAAGTATCCGTAAAACTAAAAAGTAATCTAATCTCGCTTGCTTCAAAGGCGTCGGTTGACGCCACGTGTAAGGTGTTATATTGGGGTGGGTTTCTCGGTTGTGTAAATGAATGCAAATTCATGATTTGCATGATATTTGTAACCGATTGATTAGCCTGTTGATTATTTTTTCTCAACTAACGTGTCTTCTTTATAATCTCTAACTACAATTCAATCCCCGCATATAATTACTTAACCCACTTGGTTTTCGGCCTCTTCTATAAATTCTTCTAATCTTTCCTAAAATGTCCAATCATCCCGATTAGGACCATAAATATTTATAATAACAAATTTTTTATCACCCATTGACAAATGAATAGCTAAATTATTTTTCAACCTCATTACATGTCTTATAGTCGTGCACTTTAAACTCAAAATTATTCTGAAATAAAATTGCAACACCCTTACTATTGCCAGTAAATGAATTAAATACAGCAGTATATCACCACTCAGATTGCTAAGCTTGTTCTTGTTCTTTAGTACAGTGGGTATCTTGTAAGCAAATAATTAAATGGTTACTTTGCTTAAGCTATCAAAAAGATCCCACCGTTTTAAAACTTAATTAATACCCCTCACATTACGAGAGGCAATACTAAATTTAACCATCCATAATACATCCCCATATGCTGGTAAAAGGACTTTCAAAAAAAAAAAAATAGAACAAGACGAAAAAAGCAACAAACTACATTTCGACAACAAGTTTCCGAAAAAATTCCAAGATCGGTAAAAAAAAACAAAAAAAAAAAACAAACAAACAAAGACTAAATACAGTCCAATACAGCAACTGCGATTCAGTTTAACGCTCTCTTCTTGTATATTTAATACAGTGTTTTGCATCTATCGCTTTTTTCCTTGTACTTGATACTTGCTGGAACCGTGAAAGGCACATAAACATGACTATGTTTAATAATGCTCGGATAAAGGAGTTTGACCAATGACAGGAAGGCATCAAAAATGATATCATTTACTCCGCTGGGTGCGGTGGAGGGGTCGAACACCTTAAATGCCAATGCCAATGGAGGATGATATAATACCATACCAATATATAAGTCTAATGACAATAGAAATAATTATTGTAATTATAATGAATGATTAATTGATTAATTAATGGGCCTAATTGGTAGTTAATAGGCTATGTTAATAATATTAAATAATAATTAAGCTAATTTCCTAATCATCCTGATTAATGCACTATCATCCCTCGGACGCCCCTGCATTATCCCGGCTCGGGCATGCCTAGTAACTGGATCCAGTTGAGGCCAATTGGACCCAATTGAATGATACCAATAATTAGACCAGTTAAATCTTAATATTTTACTTGGTAACCAATTGAACCATATGAAAGAAAATCACCAATTGATTCCAATTGGACCCGTTGAGCCTGTTCAACAGAAGGACGCACATCTCCGCTCTCGAACATAGCGCGTGCGTACAGTCCTTTAATCTTTACTGTGGCATCGACTATCCTATACTAGTTGCGAGTACAGCCGTCAATTATTAGTCTATGCGTGCCATACGTTTTATGGTGTTAGTTACTATTTATTTATTTATTTTTTTTGGGGTAATTCGCAATGTCTGTTACATCTCATTCCTTTTGACCGCGAGCTTGTTACATGCTTTTGTAAACTGCAATTTGATTTGTGAATATTGACCAAGAAAATGAAAATGTCATTTTAACAATATTGGACTAAGGTACACAAAACGAACATTTGAGTAGATACAGAACATGTATTAATTTTTTTTTCTGCGAAGTGAGTCTCATGAACGACAATACACCACAATATCGGTAAAATTAATGTTGAAATGAAGAATACAATTTCAGTCTAATGTTAGTGCTAAATATCATTAGGCCTTTGTAATCACTGCACAACGCGCGATTATCATGGCAACTAAAACGCAAATGAATAAATCATCACGTACGCTGACGGTTTATGGTCTGGTTGCTATGGTTTTTGTGACGTTTAGAGTGTAGGGACGCACGTGCGCCTAGAATGTCGATGCCGGAGTGTAGAGCCCACAAATGTAAAAATCTACCACAAATGTAAAAATAACCACAAATGTCAAAACATTCTACCCGCAAATGTCAAAATAACCGCAAATGTAAAAAAAATCGCCAACAAATTTAAAAATTTGTTTAACCACAAATGTAGTAACATTTCACCTACAACTGTAAAAATTTCCATTTTTACCTCAAATGTCATAACATGTCAACCGCAAATGTGAAAATTTTCCTAAGCACTTTAATCCTTAGGATATTGAAAATACCCTAGTTAACTGCTATAGTAGAGCAGCTAAAGCACCAAATTGCGAATTTTAGTGGAGCAGCTAAGGGCCAAGTTGTGCACTTTATTACCAAAGCATGAAACTTTGCACAAAGTATCTTTAATACGTGTGAATTAAAAAAATGTGTATATATATATATATAAATGAAACAACTTCAATAGTAGACTTTAAGAACACTGATTTATTAGAAACTCGGATATTTCTGCCACTCCTGTGGCCTTCATTAGCGAGAATAATGGAAAACATCATGAATCATTATTATGTAGGTTGTCTTATCAAAATTAAAGGTGACAGAGAGCAAATGAGAGATACTTATAAAACTGTAAAATGATTGGCCTATTTATCTATGCATACTGAGTATCAACAATAATAAAGAACCAATGGTGTTAATTGCAGAGACCTGTCAAATAAACTATCTATTGTATTGGCCAGCATAATAAAGATAAGATGGTTATTTCAGAGAAATAGATCATATAAAGTTAGTAACTGAGACTCCTGAATAAAGGCCTAATAACGCTTTATGCGTTTTATTGTTATTTTACTGAAGCCGATGCAGCCTCCTATATATCTGTCTCTTATACACATCTCAAATGAATAGCTAAATTATT
>NW_022749212.1:138335-141829 GCF_011630105.1 Anneissia japonica | reverse complement strand
GATACAAATTTGATAAGTAACAGCTAAAAAGTGAATGTAAGTAAACAGCCAGACATAGAGCCAGAGCTTTTGGACAACACTGGTCCTTCCTCAGTGGAGTGTGAGAGGGTAGAAAAAGCCAGATAGTATAAAGTGAGAATTTCATGCAAGCATAATTAGAAACAATAGGCAAGGTGAGATGAGAATAAACAAAATTACAGGCAGTATATATCTTACTATTTTTGTCGCCATTTTTTATTTGTCGACCAGCTTGGATATGAAGTCAAATTTTTGGTTGCCTTAAAGTTAACTTCAAATGTACATGTTTTAGGAAAAATCCACTTAAAAACGTTAACAGGGAAAAATAATAGGCAGAATTTACCGATTTAAGTTAATTCTGGCGGCCATTTTGGATTTTGGCGGCCATCTTGGATTTAAGACCAAATTCTGGGTGGCCCTCGATGATTGACATTGAAAGGTTTATGTCCCAGATGACAAATCCCCTGAAAAAACATCGACATTTGGAACCAATATAAGCTGCAAATCTGGAATTATTGTATTTTTTGCAGCCATCTTGAATTTTGGTGGCCATTTTAGATTGAGGCCAATTTCTGGGTGGCCCTCGATTGATCTTGAATGGTTCATGTACCAGGTGACAAATCAACTGAAAAAAACATTGACATAACCAAATAATATGCTACATTTCTATAATAATTGTGATATTCGGTGGCCATTTTGGATTTTGGCGACCATCTTGGATTTGAATTCTTGGTGGCCCTTGATTGATCTTGAAAGGCTTAGGTCTGAGGTGACAATTTCACTTAAAAGAAAAGTTGACAACACCGAATAAATATGCTGTACATCTCTAATTATTTTAATATTGGCGGCCATTTTGAATTTTGGAGGCCATCTTGGATTTGAGGTACAAATCTGGGTGGCCCCAAGTTTATTTCAAATAGTATAGAGTCAAGATGATAAAACCGCCGAGAAAACTTTGACCGGAAAAAATGGCAGTTTATCCTTGGATGGGCCCTATCTAAATGCGCAACATGGTGCTTTAGCTGCTCTAATATAGCAGTTAATTATGGTCTTTGAATATTGTAAGGATTTAAGTGCTAAGGAAAATTTTTCCATTTGCGGTTGGCATGTTATGACATTTGAGGTAAAAATGGAATTTTTTTTACATTTGTAGGTGAAATGTTACTACATTTGTGGTTAAACAGATTTTTACATTTGTTGGTGACTTTTATTACATTTGTGGTTATTTTCACATTTGTGATTGACATGTTATGACATTTGCGGTTATTTTGATATTTGCGGGTAGAATGTTTTGACATTTGTGGTTATTTTTACTTTTGTGGTAGATTTTTACAATTGTGGGCTCTACACGGAGTTATATCCTTTGGTTACGTTCAGACCTGAGAGATACACCAGGCGTATCTAACGGCGTACGTTAATCCACGGCGTAACTAGCAAGATGTCCAGACTGTGCGATTAAGGAACGTAAGTATTCGTGCGAAATATTCGTATTCGTAATTCGCGAATTTAATTTTCTGTTTACATCTAGGCTTATTTTGATTAGTCAAATCCTGGTTGAGTTGAAAATCACGGATGCGTGACTGTCGTAAATCAGTGGCGTACGCTATCTGGGGTCTGTTGCTGGATTACCGTACTAGTCAGGGCAATATACGGTTTCAGACCACCGAAAGTGGACAACATTGCAACAAATTGTTTTTTAACATGTATTTGAAGTTTATTTTGTGAAGGAAAACATACACAAAATTGGACAAAATCTGAGACGTAGAAAGTGGATAATTTTAACGAAATATTACAGGATTATTTAACACAATCGATACGCAATGCGTCCTACGCCGGCGTTTACTGGCGTTATGATATTCGAATCGGACTCTGTGATTGGACCATGTTTATTTATTTCTTCAATGATTGGACAAAAGATCCAGGGACCAACTTTTCAGCATGAAATTTGATTCATCGTGGGAATATTTCTGGCCTAGCTGGTTGTTCTTATTTCTAGGTTAGGATTATATGGGATAAGATTAATAATATCAGATTGATTATAAAATTCTAATTCATTGATAACAACACTAAGATCCATTTTTAGACGTTCTTGTAGGCATCTCTACTAACAACATAATCACATCCTCTTTATACACTAAACCTACTGATAACCATGAATTTCTGAACTTTCACAGGTCCCACCCTTTAAGCCTTAAAAAATCTATTGTCTATAGTCAGTGTCTACGAATTAAACGAATTTGCTCATTTTCGGATGATTATGACAATCAAATTGGCATACTTACTAGCCATTTTCTTAATAATGATTATCCCCTTAAACTAATACTATCAGCTATTTATAAAGCCTCAACCCGTCCCCGACAATCCCTTCTAGACTATAAACCCAAAGATGTTACTAATAACCGCATTCCTCTCGTCTTCGACTACCATCCCAATATAAGTTCTCTTACCCGCCAACATAAAACTGACTGTAAAATTCTCAATAAAGATAAATATATTTGCCACCTTTTTGAAGACCCTCCCCTACTAGCCAAAAGACAACCCCCTAATTTGAAATCTATTCTCTCATCCTCTAAACTCCATAAGAATTCCCACTCTTCTGGTAACGTTAAATGTAGTAAACCCAGATGTCAAGTTTGCAATTTCATGTGCACCTCTGACACATTCACTATTCCTAGTACTAATATTACTATTAGACCCCCTCCACTTACTTGTGATTCTTCTAACGTTATTTACATTTTATTTTGTAACAAATGTCAAATTTGTAATTACATTGGAGAGACTGGTACTAAATTCCGCCTCCGATTTAATAATCACAAAAAAACCATCAGAGACAACTCCACTGGTTTCCCAGTAGCCTGTCACTTCAATCTACCTAACCATAGCATTAATGACATAAGATTTATTTTGGTCGCTTATAACTTTGTATCCCTCTCACATAGACGTAAAGAAGAATTGAAGTGGATTCTTAGAACCAATTCTTATATTAACGGTTTAAATAAAGACTTAGATTACTTATCAGACTATTCATTTATATATACTTAATTTTTTTCTTAATTATGTTCTTGGTTCCGAGGCCTTTAACCAGCTTTTACTTTGTTTATTCCATATTAAGTAGAACGTTTAGGATGCGCATCTTATTACGCGCCTTTGTTCTTTACCGCTGATTCGATGTTCTGTTTTCGTTTCGTGTGTAAATATTGCTTTACTTTGTATATTTTGTCAGTTGTCCTCACACTGAGGAAGAACACAGGAGTGTTTGAAATATTTGTGAATTAATAAATTATATTGCTTCTAATATGTCTACAACTCATAGCTTTTTTATATTGCTGTCTTTCTATATTATATATATATACACACACACACACACACATTACATATATATATATACGTATACATAAACATACATATAGGCCTATATATACATATGTATATAATATTTATATATGTGTATATGTATATATATGTGTATGTATATA
>NW_022749212.1:135640-137226 GCF_011630105.1 Anneissia japonica | reverse complement strand
TATATACACTGTAGATGAGGGAACTGTTATAATTACTTTTTCAGCTAGTATATAAGATATTTTTTTTTTAAACATATTCCTATATAATAATAGTGTGCTTACGGTGGTCAGTATAATTCACCAAGCAACAAGGCCAAGGAAAGAATGCAATATTTTTGCCCTTTTACATAATTGAATGACCTATTTACGACTATAATCTCCTGACCATGTCAAATTATACAATGGTATTGTTTACTCTGTACAGTACACATAAGAAATAAATATTCTTAACATTATTATAGGCTTTACATTGTGGTTATTTAGAAATTTAAGATGGCTGGTAAATGACCTTGACCTAATGAAATCGAATGAATTTAAAATGGCTGCCATAATGACTTCTTCAGAAATTGTATGATATTATTTCTTGACCATAAAAACATATTTTTGGACATTAGAATTATAATTTGAAGTGGTTTAGAAGCGGAGATATAGATAAATATATGTTTTGCATGGTGGCCATTTTAAAATCCTAGATGGCAGCCACTTTTATAAGATATTAGCATTATTTTATAAAGTAATACATGCATTGGTTGCTAAATATTAAAAACCTTAGTGGCGATCAAAAAAATTACAAGTTTATTTATAAATATGACTGTAACATAGTATCCACTGGACATGACCCATAAGCCATTCACCCCTCTCCCTCTCCTGGGTCTACTTAAGTGAGTCATGCATTCCTAATTGGGAAAGTCACTCAGGATGTTAATGCTACATCACTGGTAAGGAATGTCTTGATTAGCCCTTGCTTCCCGTCCCCCTGCTGTATACAAGTTACTTTAGTATTTAGGATAGTCAGTTTTGAGTTTTGATTCTTGTGACAACAACATCGGTCCAAAATCATTATACTCCTCATCGTTTTATTAAATATTTATATTGAAGTTATATATTTGGAGCTTTTGTGATTCTTTTGCCTTGCCCTCGATCACGCATACCGATACATGGTGGCTAGCGGTGGTCCTCTACAGGGCCGGCGGAACGTTTTTCAAAGTGGAGGCCCCACTTATAAGCAGGCGCGTAACAGGGGTCTTGGGTCGGGGGGGGGGCAAAGGTAATAATTTTCCCGGTTATAATTTATGACTTGGTGTGATACCCACCCCCCATATAGAAAACAATACGGCATGGCTTATTTTAATATTAATATAGGGCACACGCGTGTGTTTGGAACTAAATATAAGCATTTTCATAGTGGTTTTATTTATTACAATTCATAGGCCTATTCTTTCACCATCATTACACATTGAGGCCCTTCCTTTAGGTAAAACGATCTATATTAAATTTTCTTTCTCAAGTTTTGGGACTATTAAGTTTTTAAATAACTTAGAAGGCAAAAGAGGGCAAGCACAAGCTTCAACCCTAACAAATGCGCGCGAAGCGCGCGAAAAAGTTTGTTTGTTTTTAATACTAATTTCGTCGGAATTGATCAAAACTCCCTTATTGTGCAATTTTTAGAGGAAATTGGCCTACCTCAACAAGAAATGCTCTTATGTTATATATGGCCACACTCGTTTTTTTTTAAACTGAATATAAGCATTTTCCTTATGGCTTGC
>NW_022749212.1:135136-135617 GCF_011630105.1 Anneissia japonica | reverse complement strand
TTCATAGGCATATTCTTTCAACATCATTACACATTGAGGCCCTTCTTTAATAGGTAAAACGATCTATCTTAAATTTTCTTTCTTGAGTTTGGGACTATGTGTTATAACTTAGAAGGCAAATGGGAGCAAGCACAAGCTATAACATAAAAAATGCGCGCGAAGCGCGCGAAAAATGTTTGTTTTTTAAATTCTAATTTCGTCGGAATTGATCAAAACTCCCTAAAATGTACAATTTCTAGAGGAAATTGGCCTACCTCAACAAAATATGCGATTTAAAAATTTGAGATTTTCAGGCACTTTCCCAGATGAAAAGGGCATTCAATGGGGAAAGACTTTCCACAGATGGATATTTACCCCTTGTCCCCCGGTTATTACGCCACTGCGGAGAATACCTGGCGGCTTAGATCAAATGCGCTATAGACACTTTTTGAAGTGGAGAATGGGTTGCAGGCAGGGGTATTGTGATATCTGTTCATTATAT
>NW_022749212.1:108553-133934 GCF_011630105.1 Anneissia japonica | reverse complement strand
CCTTTTTTTTGTTGCACAAGGGAGGGGTCAGGACCCATGATCCCCTCCTCCCAGATCCGCCAATGTGAATTGCGAGAAAATGTAACTCGGTCGGGTACTGGATAAACATTCTCTTTCCCATCCTTCTCCTTCTATCCTCCTTTTTTTGCATTTTCGATCATACAAAATTCTCCAGACATTATATATTTTTCGCCAAAAAGTAACCCTAACCCTAAATCGATAAATCCCAAAAAGAAAGGGTGGTCCAGGTGTTCTCCCCGGGAAAATTTTAATTCCTAGATGGCGGGAATTGAGCTTTCCCGACATTTGAAATGTGCTTTAATGAATTTTATGTTCTTCAAAATTCTAATTTTCTAATAGCAAAAAAAAAAAAAAAATCAGCTCACGGGTCCTGAAAATGTAGGTCTAGAATCCTTTTCTTTTTCCCCTTTTTTGTTGCACAAGGGAGGGGTCAGGACCCATGATCCCCTCCTCCCAGATCCGCCAATGTGAATTGCGAGAAAATGTAACTCGTTCGGGTACTGGATAAACATTCTCTTCCCCATCCTTCTCCTTCTTCCCTCCTTTTTTTGCATTTTCGATCATACAAAATTCTCTAGACATTATATATTTTTCGCCAAAAAGTAACCCTAACCCTAACCCCCCCCCCCGCTTCCGCCGCCCATGCTCTACAAGGTACAAGCACCTAAGACCATCTGATTTTCAGAAGTTCCAGACGAATTTATTCATTGGAACAGTGAGCAGTGAGTAACCAATCTCCAGGCACACAAGAAAGACGAATACGTACGACACATTGGAACGGTGAGTAACCAATCTTCACGTTCATGTACATTATGATTACGACTTTTTAAAGTGTTCATTAAGTATTTAATTTATTCAGTTTTAAAATACTGATTTGATTTCATTTTATTCTGACTACATACACTATATTGTTAGAACTTTTGATTTGTTAACATGGCTAGCAGACCCCAAACTAGGACAGCCGTTAATACCCCTGACCTGCAATCATTGTCTGACGACTTAGACGATGACGTATATTTTCAGAATCAGGCTATGGCCATGAAAGTGAGAGAATTAGAATACCAGCTTAAAATTAGAGAGCTAGAAGTACAATTGGCCAACGCTGGTAGGCAACCCCAACCCTAAGACAATACCAACAGCCCGATTCACAAAATCCCCAAAATTACGGAAAAGGACGATATTGACACCTATATGACATGTTTCGAAAGGATTGCTCATCAATGCAAAATTCCACTTGAAAAATATGTCCTCAATCTCCTCCCCAAACTCACTGGTAAAGCTAGAGAGGCATTTAATGACATGCCAGATACCCCATCTTCATATGCTGAACTTAAAACAGCAATCCTTTTAAAGTACCAGTTAACCACTGATGCATATCGGAAAAAGTTTCGTCAGACAACCAAACCACTCTATATGTCAACTAAATAGTGGGTTGGCAAATTAGAGCGCGACATAAAACGCTCGTTAACTAGTGCGAATGTCAATATAGAAGACCCCAAAGCGATTTTATATTTTTTTTCTTTTAGATCAGGCCCTTACTAAATTGCCCAATCCCCTTTAGTTAAGGAAAAAGAGCCAAAAACGTCCAAACAACTTTCAAGAATTGCCGATAACATGATTGAAATTAAAGTTAGGACTTGGATTGAATCCATTACCAAAACAGACCCTAAACCATCCCAGTCATCCCAAATGCCCTCCCCCAAGTCCATGACCAGACCACTCTCTGGATACAATACCCCTGTCGAGGTGCCCAAATCGTTTACCCTTGACTTCCCCTCTAGAGGCACACCCACATCCCTAAGGTCCAACTTCTCCGATGCTCCCAAGCCCTTAATGTCACTCACTCCAAGTTTTTCTTCAACCCCTGATGCGAACCCCTACAGTAGTAACCGTACACACCAACCAACAAAAACAAAACCATTTACGCATGTTACAGATATAACACAATAGGACATTTCAGTAAAGATTGCCCCCTTAAAAAATCGAATGGCAACTCCCAATCTTCCCAATGACTAGGATTTTATGTTAGACATGATAATACCAAGAAAAATCCATGGTTATTTCCTGGAAAATTTAACAACCAGGATGCCAAGATCCTAAGGGACACTGGCTGTTCCCAAAGTGTTGTAAGAAGTAATTTGTCCACCCAAACGACTATAAAGGAAAAACCGTAACAATTCGGGGCATCACTGGAAACAGTGTATCCCTCCCTATAGTAGAAATCTATGTTAACTGCAAAGCCTATAATGGTTACTTAATGGCAGCTGTAAGCAATGGCAGCCCCATGGACTTATTGCTGGGTAACGAAATTATGAAAGATAATCCATATGACGTGACCTGGCCTACTGAAATTTTAGCAGTTACACGCAAAGAAGCGCAGGAAAAAGGGAAACAAGAGGCCATTGAATTAGCTGCCTCCCTAAATGTTAAAACCTCCCCAATCACCAACACCCATGCTACACCACTAATAAGTTGCAATCGTGAGCAACATAATGTCCCACCAAAGGCTAAAAAGACAGATGACACAAACAATGAAAACCTAGAACATACACCTTTAAAAATCAACACTGCCCCAGGAACACTAAGACAGAAACAGAGCGAAGACACAACAATTAACAACATTATTACAGACAAAAAAAGCGAAAAGCAACCAAATAGAATCCCAAGAAAAACAGAAACATTATTATGATAAGAAAACATCAACACGAACATTGAAATGTTGGACAAAAAGTAATGCTCCTTCTCCCAGATGATACATCTAAATTGAAATCTAAATGGCAAGGTCCATATCCCATCACAAAGGTTTTAAGTGAGGTTAATTACGAAATCAAAGTTGGCAACAAGTACAAAACATCACATCAACTTACTCAGACTGTACAATGAACGTTCACAAACACCAAACATCGAATGTATGTACACTGAAACCGATTCCGATGGGTGGTTCCCCCTAACCCCCCTTGTCTCCCCTCATTCCAGGCCCAATCATACGTAGATTTCACAATTCCAGACCATTTAACACCTTCCCAGAAAGAAGACCTCAAACAAATCATTTATTCAAAGCCAACCATGTTTACCGATATCCCAGGCAAAACAGAGATGGTTAAACATGACCATAATCACAAATACAAAACATGCAAGAAAAGGGTATAATAGAACCCTCAACAAGCCCCTGGGCTGCACCTGTTGTCTCTGTTCCTAAACCTGATGGCTCCCTGCGTATTTGTACTGATTACAGAGAACTTAATAAATTACAATTATGGATCCGTACCCTACGCCCCGAAAAGATGATTATAGACAAAGTTGGTAATGCTAAATTTATAACTAAACTTGACCTCACACAAGGGTATTACCAAATTGCTTTAACTGATGAAGCTAAACTAAAATCTGGATTCATTACACCATGGGGTCTATACCAATACAAAGTTATGCAATTCGGCATGGCTAATAGCCCAGGTACTTTCCAAAGACTGATAGACAACATTTTGAGAGGTACTGAACATTTTGCTAGAGCATACTTGGATGATATTGCAATATTTAGTAATGACTGGCATTCCCATTTACTTCACATAACTGAAATACTAAACAGACTAAATGCTGCCGGTCTCAGCGTAAAACCTACGAAATGCGAGATAGCCCGTGAAACTGTATCTTACTTGGGCCATGTTATTGGTAATGGACAAATCAAGCCAAGCACTGATAAATTATCGGCCTTAAAGAATTATCCCCGCCCTATCACCAAAACAAATGTCCGAGCCTTCTTAGGTCTTGCAAATTATTACAGAAAATGTATTCCTAACTTTTCCCAAATCGCACTCCCATTAACTGAGGCAACTCGAAAATCCTCCCCAAATAAAGTGGAATGGAGCAAATCGATGGAAACATCGTTTAGAATGTTACAAACAAAATTAACTGATTCCCCTGTATCAATAAGCCATAATTTTGATAAACGATTTATCCTACAATGTGATGCTAGTAATCGCGCTATTAGTGCTGTCTTAACACAATGTGACCATGATGGAAATGAACACCCTGTTGCTTACTTAAGTAGAAAATTGACTAAATGTGAAGAAAACTATGGGATTATGGAAAAAGAATGTTTAGCTATTATGTAGGCCATGTGTATTTATTTGGTCGTGCCTTTATAGTTCAGACTGATCACAAAGCTATTAGTTGGCTTGATCGAATGAAGACTACAAACCCTCGCCTTACTAGATGGACCCCAGCTCTATATGTTTACTGTTCAATATAAGAAAGACTCGCATAACAACAATGCGGATGCTTTGTCTCGAAGTTAAATTTGGTTCTTTACATAATTTGTATTGTTATACAGTAAAAAGATAGGAATAATTTTGTAGTTAAGATTACTTTTATGACATTTTAATTTAATATGTATGTGATTTTGCACATGCCAAATATATCGTATTTAATTAAGTGCAAGGACTATTATTGTTTTAATTAAGTTAAATGAAAGTAAATCAAAGCCAATGTCATAATAGTGTATGTACAATTATGTTTTGATTGGTTCTCCCCACTCCACATCAAGACCGGAGAGGAATTACTGCACTGGAACCAAATTGTGCCTACACATTTAACTATGCCCAGGTAAAAATTCCCATTGAGACCCGTTGAAAAAACTTAGTTGAAAACCCATTGGAAAAATCCAACACGTGTTTTCGCACCCTCTCAACGGGTCCAACGGGTTTTAATGGGTCCAACTGGTTTTCCAACGGTGTTTCAACGGGTTTAACTGGTTTTCAATCCCAACTTGTTCAACGGGTTGCAGGTTCCCAATGGGTTTCCAATGGGTGTTCAATGGGTTTCTAATGGGTTTCCAATGGGTTTTTACTGAGTTTCCTAATGGGTTTTCTAATAGGTTTCCAACTGGTTTTCAATGGGTTTTCTAATGGGTTTTCAATGGGTTGTCTACTATGGGTGTCCAACTGGTTTTCAATGGGTTTCAATTCCAACTGGTTCAACTGGTATTCAAAATGTTATGAGGTCCAACTGCTTTTTCAACTGGGTTTTAATTCTAATTGGCCAACTGTTATCATTAGTAACTCTGAGTCGCTGCAATATCTATTTACTTACTCTATCACCAAATGAATTGAAACAACATTTTTTGTTATTATTTATTACTGTGCATTTATTATTAAATTCCACCAACAGTTACAATTATTATATACATTGACCATTGAAAAATTATGTATCATATTAATATCTAAGTAAATGTAAATTATATATTTCTTTAAAACATTCAATGCAATATTTTAAATTTAAGAAAATATATTTAAAAATCATGCACATTACATTCTATATTTACTCTATAGTTATAACAAGATTTATAGTGTAAGTCATATTGGACAATGAATTAATAATATAAAGAAACAATATGCAATTATTACTAATGTACACTTTAATTACATTGTGTATAGTGAGCAAATTTATAAATACATTAAGGATTAAATCAAATGATTATAGAAGATTACAATGCAATTGTTTTATTTAATTTAAAAAAAAACCTGAATTTAGAAAATATAAATAAATCAATTATGTGCACTTTGCAGAAAACTAAAAAACAAAAACAGATCAATTACTTTTTAACTTGTCAATTATCTTTTGTTAAGTGAGGCACCGATTAAAGTGGGAGCTTTCTCCTTGGTATGGCAGTATGATTACAAATATTGTTGCTTTTTTAAACATTCCTGTAAAAGAAATTGAAATATCACTTATTTTAAAAAAAATATGGTTTAACTTGATTTAAAACAATGGATTGCTAGATATAGTGTGCTTTCAGTGGCTGGAAGCTCTTATAATAATAAAATAATAATAATAGTAGACTTAGGGCAAAAAGAAAAATGTGTTAGATTATCACTCCCACCCGCGTTAAAAAATTGGGAAATATTGATGCGGGAATAAAAGTATTTTTTTTTGCCGCATTATTTATTTTATCAGCATAAAAAAATGATGCAATTTTGTGACGGGAAATACATTTTCTTTAAAAATAATAAAATTAAACTTGTAAATATTCTTGAAAATAAATACAGTCCCTCCCTCATCAATTAAAAAAAAGCAATATTGTATTGTTTTTAAAAAAAAAAAAAACACCCACCCGCATCAATTTTTTTTTTTTTTTAAATAGTGATGATATAATAGTTTTTTCTATGTGCCCTTATATTAGCATATTGTTAGGCCCTCATTGGATTAATGCCTATGGAACAAAGATCTTATAAACACAAGATAGCGTTCTCCGCGATTTACGAGTGCAAATTCTGTAAAAAGGCATGAATGGTGCCCTCTTGCTAAATTGGAAACTTTTGACCCTTGACCGCTCTGACCATACCGTACACCGCGCGACTTTACCTTTAGGGTATCAATCCTCTGAACAGCAGAACAGGAACCATCTCAGATCCATGGCAACTATTAGGACGCCCTCTTCCAAAACTGATTACTTTTTCTCTTTGGTATAATAGCGCATGAATGGCACCCTCTTGCTAAATTGGAAACTTTTGAACCTGACCGACGCTTCTATTTGTTACGCATAAATTGCGGAGAACGCTATCTTTTGTTTATAAGATCTTTGCTATGGAACACAAACTCCACCTCCCTGGGGAAGTATTCTACAACGCTGCAGCAGATACATCAGCGCATGTTGGTTCAGGGTATTTAAATCTACCAGGTACCTACTTATACTCCTGGGTAGAGAGAAGCAATGCAGATCAAATGCCTTGCCCAAGGACACAAGTCAAATACACAGCGAGGGGATTGAAACCCTGACCCTGCGCCAAACCACTTCTACTTATTGACCAAAGCCAGTGGCAATGGACCTTAATGGCCCAGTATATTAATCAGCTTTTTTCTGCCAGACCATAGACCCTCCTTCAAACCATGTGTCATAAATCAGTCATGTATTAACACATCAAAAGAAAAGTCAGTCACCAGAGCAAACTGGAGCTTCTACCCCATACCTCCATATGTGCCCTGCACCTGGCCCTGGCGAAGTATGTGCTTTACGTACAATTAATACTACCTGGAGCCGTAAGTGCCCACACATAGGTGTGCTTTACAGTGTGTGCTTTACATTAATACTTTTAACAATAATACATTTTATATAAAAATTATAAAAATTTACTTATCATTGAGCATTTGAAATACAGTAGTACAGTATATATGTGCTACTGTATCAATCAATCAAACTCTACTGTAGGCCTACAACACAAAAAACCCAAATAATTATGTTTCATGTAATTGACCACAAGGCTTATCTTTAGGCTTAATGTTTACAATTCACATTTAAATTACCTTGTATTTGTATTACCAGGGCTGATCCATCCTTCTGTAGTTGTGAGCACAGGTTTCTCAGCTTCTTTGATAGCTAACAATAGTTGATGGAATAAATGATTTTCACACGTATCTGTGAGATGTGCCAATACTTATCTGAAAATTCAGAGATTTGAAATATGTTACAGTAAAAAACAATTGGTTAATGAGCAACAATTGACAGGATAACCAAAGAATTAGAACGATATCAACTACTAACCATAACTTATCATATCAACTTCTGTCCATCATTATCTGTTATTTTTTTTCAACTTCATTTATGTACTTTCCACACTCTACCATGTTCTGTTGAATTAGAAGACATAAAATGAGTGTAATACAGGTACATTGCAAATTATAAAAAGGGCAATACATTTTTTATTGGGGAGGATAAAACTGTATGCAGCATCAGAAGGTGGCTTTCTAGTCAAAACGGCAATAAACCAAAATGGCAATAAGTCAAAACAGCAACACTTTTTTTACCAGAACGGCAATGGATCAAAATGGCAATAAGTCACTAAATCAAAACGGCAATAAACCAAAATAATAATAATAATAATAATAATAATAATAATAATAATAATAATAATCATGGCCTATAACAACAACATACATACGAACGAATTCAATAATAAAAAGACTGGGGAAACACAATATCAAACAAAGCAGTAGACAATTCAAATAAATAAAACTTTAAAATACATTGGACAAAATATGAGGCAAAACAATTTATGTACAGTAATTAAAACTAAAAAAAAAAATGCGAAAAAAGAAAAATAAATAATAATAATAATAATAATAATAATAATAATTGAAATAATAATAATAATAATAATAATAATAATAATAATAATAATAATAATAATAATAATAATAATAATTGGCAGGCCTATGCCCTAGCCTAACCAAGTAGGCCTAGTAGTAGAGTAGGTAGCTAGGCCCCTAGCATAGGGCTTGGTCCTATTTGTACGAAAAACTAGGTACTTCTAGGCTTGCCTAGGCCTAGGCTAACTACAATTACAGACAGACAGTAGGTCTAGGCCTAAGTTAGCTACGAAGATAGGGTAGGCCCAGTCTGCCCTGGATTTTTATTATTTTTTTTTTACATTAGTATTGTTTTATCGTATTCTTATCTTACCTTTTCTATCGAACACTGCATCATCAGCTGCTGCACCGTCCTAGCTAGCTAGGCCCAGCTAGTAGTACTGGCCCAGCTAGGCTACGGCTTCGTTGGCTAGAGGCTGTATGAAACATTCAATCAATCAAGTTGTGTTGAATATTAAGTCTTGCATCAATGCATTATCCTTTCTTTGTAGTTATCAGTGAGCAAACCAGCTATTATTGTTGTATTTTGTACCTTAAAATCACAGATATTTGTCAATCATTGGTAGCTCCACTGGTACCTGTACACACAATGAATTTGAATGTGGATCATAGGTTTCCATTGGTCAGTTTCGAAGGTTAAAGGAGTGGCCAATGATGACAGGGCATATAATGATGTCATTCACTCCGCTTGTGTGGGGAGTGGGTCGGAAACCTGGAATGCCATATCACTACCACATGGAGGATGACACCAATGGCAATACAAATAATTAAATATATGAATAAATAATTAATTAATGAGGCCTAATAATAAAATGATGATATAATAAATAATAGACCTAATTAAAAGTAAATATTAATTAAAGCAAATTTGTTAACCATTTTATTATGCCATACTACAATATCATCCCTCGGTCCCCCGTTCATCACCGGCCGGAAGTTCAATCCTAGCCAGTAGCTGGATCAGTTGAGGCCAATTGAACCCTTTGATGTCGTACCAATTAGACCAGTTGAAACTTGGAGCCCCATTCTATAACCAATTGGACCAGTTGAAACCAATGCACCTATTGAACATACCAATTGGACCCGTTGATTGATACCAGTTAAACCAGTTGAAAGCCATTTGACCAATTGAAAATATCAATTTAACCAGTTGAACCCATTAGACCAGTTGAACATCCCAACTGGTCTCAATGTTTTTACCTAGGTTTGGATAATACCAGTTAGACCCATTAGATTATACCAGTTACACCCATTTGATAATACCAGTTAGACCCATTGGATAATCCGATTAGACCTATTGGATAATACCAGTTAGACCCATTGGATAATACCAGTTAGACCCATTGGATATTCCAATTAGACCCATTGGATAATACCAGTTAGACCCATTGGATAATACCAGTTAGACCCATTGTATAATACCAGTTAGACCCATTGGATAATACCAATTAGACCCACTGTATAATACCAGTTAGACCCATTGTATAATACCAGTTAAACCCATTGAATAATACCAGTTAGACCCATTGAATAACACCAGTTAGACCCATTCGATAATACCCAGTTGGACCCATTGAACAACACCAGTTGGACCCATTGGATATTACCAGTTCAACCCATTGAACAATACCAGTTGGACAAAATACCAGTTGGACCAATTGGGTAATACCAGTTGAACCAGTTGAAAAATACCAATTGGACCCATTGAACCTCGTTCAACCATTTGGACCCGTTGACAAATACCAGTTGGACCCATTGAACCTCATTGGACCCATTGGAAATGTCAATGGGTTTCAATGGGAATTTTTACCGGGGTGGATATCAAGAAACATTTGACACTTACGTATGAATTGATGCAAGAAATCTATCACCAGTGGCATAATTCCATGGAAGAAAATGATTTTGAATCGATATACTGTACTTTGAACATTTTTCCTGCATTTTATTTTACACCAGAACTACTATGATCCAAGTATTGAACTTCAACACAGAAAATAATGACCAAAAGATTGAAGGTCATAGTGCTACCTAGCAACTGACTGCTTGACTACCGGTTTCAGCATGATTGATGCATCTCTATGGACACAGCCTATTTTGATGTAGCAGAAACTTTATTTATGACCTTTTAAACAAACCTTGGATTGGATTTTGACCTGTGAACATTTTCAGTGACAATACCATAAACAGTTGGCGAACACTTATAAATTTATTTGGTTGATATGCAAGCCTGTGCTGTACTGTACCAATGCAACATTTCTATATAAACTTTGAACTTTGCTTTTGCTAAACCTTAAATTTGATTGCTGAATTTACTGTTATGTATGCTTATATTTTCACATCATCTTTGCATTTTCATTTTAAGTTATTTTTTTATTTTGCTTTAGTTAAGTTTTCTTTTACGGATGGTCCCTATTTAATTACACTGTTGAAATTTAGGATTAATGATTGTTTGGTTTCGAAGACACGGCTTCGAATTGGCAAGCGGGGGAATGTAACATAGTATCCACTGGACATGACCCATAAGCCATTCACCCCTCTCCCTCTCCTGGGTCTACTTAAGTGAGTCATGCATTCTTTACTGGGAAAGTCACTCAGGATGTTTATGCTACATCACTGGTAAGGAATGTCTTGATGAGCCATTGCTTCCTGCCCCCCTGCTGTATATAAGTTACTTTAGTATTTAGGATAGTCAGTTTTGAGTTTTGATTCTTGTGACAACAACATCGGTCCAAAATCATTATACTCCTCATCGTTTTATTAAATTTTATATTGAAGTTATATATTTGGAGCTTTTGTGATACTTTTGCCTTGCCCTCGATCACGCATACCGATACAATGACATTAATGATGATATTACATATTTTTATCTATTTTGTCGGCCATTTTGAATAAAACGCTTTTCCACATATTTCACCTACCTGGATTTTTCTAGACTTTTAATATGTTCAAATAGGGACCTTATAGAAATGCACTGTGGTAAAATAAATTCTGTTGCAATTTTTTCAACCTATCACTAAATTTTACGCTAACTTTCTTGTACTATTGGGCGGGTCTACTAACCCTTGATACAGTGGAAGAATAGCTTCACTTTGTGTGGAATCTTAGGCTATAAAGAAGAATTATGCTCATCATAATACTCAATCAACGACTTCAAATTTTATTTCACAAGCAGCTAGGCCTTCTTATTTATTATTATATTATTATTAATTCAATGCTGCTGCAGCTGTGCATTATCTTTGTGGTTGACCCAACAATGTATATATACGCAATACAGTAATAATAGTAATATTATTAATTAACAAAAATGTCTTTCAACTATTTGATATTTTGATTAAAATTATGTTTTACAGATAAACTGCATTTTTAAGAAATGGTCTGGGAGATTTTGATGCTATGATATTTTTGCATGGTCAAAAACAACTTGAGGTATATAATTATATTAAATCAAAAAATCAATTAATTATTGATTTGTATTTTGTATATTAGTTAATGTTTTGCCAGTTTTAATTAAAGTTTTACTGTATTTAATTTTTTGCTAAGCACTTCCCATTATTCTATGATTTCATAATTTCTATCTCGCTCATATTATACATATAAAACATTAATTATAATAATTATGTTAAGAAGACATAATATGTACTCATGTCAACTTTACAATAATATTTTTGCTTTTTTCTCAATATAAGACATATTTAAAATTATATTTTCATATCCAATATTTCAAATAATATCAGGTAGGGTACTGTATTATAAATTTAAATAAATATTTTACATGGGTTACTTACATTTGCATAGTTCTATTTGTTTATGAAATAATGAAATAGAAAATTTTACATTTTTAAATTATTTTGTAATAGTAAATAGTAATGTAATATAATATCAAAAACATTTTCACTACAAAATAATGTTATATTGAATCAACATTTTCGTGCATATATAAAGGTGTACGAACTTGTCAACCCCTAGCATACAGTACTGTTTGTGCACTTGTGGAGATGTTTATAATGTTGAACTATCCCTTAAGTTTTTTTAATAATCCCCTGGTGATTGATGCATGCATTTTTAGCATTATTATTATTATTTTTTTTTTGTAATTTAGCATACTATATTTAAGAAATACGGTAAATGTCTGGTAGAAATTAAAAGATAATTTTTTTAATACCTGACTCTAAAGGATTATAACTAATGTGTTAATTTTTCCTTCTAGGACATATCTTGGAGAGGTGATGCATGGGAATAAAAGTTGCACAGACATTTGCTACTTTAAACAAGAAAAATGCAGGACATTGATAATCCATAGGAATCCTTAATATTTAGCATTTTAGTGATACTGCAGTATTTTATATTGGATAACCAAGGCTACTAAAGTATTAATAATATTGAACATTTTGAAAATTTTATTATTGTACGATGATGGTACCTTAATTATTGTTGCTTTCAAAAAAATCAGATTTATACTCTGAGATGGATTGCTAATAAATAATGCTGATGGATTTTGCCAGTAATGATTTTCAAGGAAAAAAAATAACTTGCGTATATAATTATTTATTTATTTAAGATTTCTTTATTCGGGATGGAAAAATTTCATTGACCAGCACTGCTTCCCAAGGAATGAATGTAGAAAAATGATAACTTAAACACCAGTTACATGTTTTATGAATTAGAATACAGTATGTATTGAGTTGTGGTCTACACTAATTTATAATTAAACGTAAAGGTCGTTGAGCTCAGCTTTTGCTAGACTAGCTAGCAAGTGAAAGGCATGGCCTTGGTAAGCTATATGCATAATAGGTAGGCCTAGGCCCTTGGCCTAGTTGTTAGGCCTCTATAGGCCTGTCACGAATGTAGAGAATTCTTCCTCATCAGAAACATATTTTTATGCTATCAGATGATCCGGCCATCTTCATTGATATATTCAGAAAACAAAAACCAATGCATAAACAATAACAAATTAAAAGTATATGAAATGTAGGCCTAGGTAAACTCCCCATGTGCCGCGCCGCGGGTACACGTACTAGGAAGTCAACGCATATAAGTAAACAAGATGACGTAATTTGACCTTGATCATGGATGACCGGACAGATACATGAATTTCATATAATAATTAGCCAAACCGTTTACCACACAGTGTAAGGAAAGACAAAATATAGTTCGCTGTTTTCTGTCTTAAAAAAGTCATTTCCCGATGTCAGATTTTGGCCGAATTTTATTATGTTGTTTTACAGATATTTAACTATCATATCAGCTAATAAAACCTTTTGTTGTAATTTTGTCCACTCAAAATCGTAGAATGCCCTGACTATAAGCCAGTGATTGCACGATAATACTGGCGTTCGCTACGCCGCGCACAAGTTCACACCACTCGATTAACGTTACGCTAGCGTATTACTAAGTCGTTGTGTCTGAACATAGGCTTTGATGTCAAAAGATGTGCGTTCTTCTGTTTAATTGCCTTGCGTTGAGTAATACCAGTTAAACCAGTTGAAACCCATTTGATCCATTGAAAATACCAATTGATTGCTTGATTGCTTGCTTGATTGAAGTGGGTCTGTTGGGAAACTCCTTGAAAGCTTATTTAACTAAAGGGTCATATTATGACCCTTTAGTTAAATTTAATATTTTAATTTAAATTATTATGTTGGGGGCGGGGGGATAAATGCAAATGATGACATTTTTTTTAAGATTCAGATATTGCGTAAAACTTATGTGATAAAATTAAATGACGTTACTGCAAAGTAAAATAAAAACTTATAAATAAGAGAAAATAAATTTACAGTCAGGAAATTGCCAATAGTTAAATAAAGATTTAAAATGATTGACAGAAGAAGCTTGAACCACCCCAGAAGGAATACTGTTCCAAGTATTGACCACCCTATTACTAAAATAATACACTTCCTTACATCAAGCTTAGCCCTCTTTTGAACAGTTTGAATTTGTGACGTCTAGTCCCTAGGTAGTCAGAAAATAAAAAGAAAGTATTGAAAATAATATATTCATCACTGTTGATAATTCTAAAGTCCTGGATCATGCTCTCAGGCGTATGTATTCCAATGTGGGCATAGAGCAATCTACTTTGATAATCCAAATGTCTTATTTTTGTAATATCTTAGTGGCTCTACGCTGAACAGATTATATTTGCCTCATTAAGCGAATATGGTGAGGTGCCAATACACAATAATTTAATTCTATAATAGTTCAAACTAAGGATTTATGTAAGGATCAATGTAAGTAAAAGTTCTCTTAATAAGACTTACCTATCTTGTGACGGAACTACTAATATGGTGGTCAAAGTTTAAACTACCATCGAAAAATATACCAAGATCTTTTTCAAATGTTTCTGCTTCAATTCTGACTATCGATAAACTATCAAAATTCCTAACAAAATAATCCTTTCTCTCATTATTATTACCCAAGTACAAAATCTTGCATTTATTAGAATTAAAAGGTAATTGCCAAAGAGACCAACTAAAAATATTGAATTAAATAAAAAATAACTTGACCTAAAACACTTCCATGTGGAACACCACTGAATATTGAGAAAATGTTCTTATAAGCATAAATGTTTGGCGCCTACCCTTTAGAAAATCAGAAATCCGACTAAAATCCCTTCCTGAAATACCGCAAGCCTCCACCTTGCGTAATAGACGAACATGCCCATCATCCAACACATTCGACCAGCATTCCATAATCTCTATCAATGTGTATTTGTCGACCTCCCAGATCTGAAACCATGTTGGTGCTCGGAAAATAAACTATTGCAAGTCAGATGGTAAATTACTGTATCTCTAATAATACTCTCCAGTACTTTACAACACACAGCAGTAATCTAACTGGACGATAATTGTTGATTTCCATTTTGCTTCCCTTAAAAAGAAAATCTAAAAAAAAATATAGTTTGCTTCTTTCTATGCACTCGGAACTACTCCTTCTTGAAGAGATTTGTGAAAAATAATGCTCAATGGATATGAAATAATTAAAACTCTAGTTTCATTTAACAACATAGGATGAATACCATTAGGTCCAGTTTGTGACATTTAGTCTGTTTAATTATTCTTCCACAATCTCAAACTTATTTCGACTCTATACTATATTCTCTACATGGAAAAATTGGCACTTTATTAACATCCTCATTTACAAAAAAAAAAGCTGTTGAAAATTTGATAACTCAGACTTTGAATTATCATTGCTATGAATAAAACATTATCACTATCTTTTAAAGAAGGTAATCTTACCTTCACCTTTGTTTTTAAATTTACATAACACCAAAACGAGTTAAGTCTTTGTTTAATTTCAGAAGCAATCAAACTTTCGAAATTCCAAATTACCATTCTTTCAATAGATCTGACATTATTAATGGCTACCTTGAATTGTTTTATAATTATTTCCACTTGGACAATGGCTATACCGAAACCACGCTTTTTGCCTTTGTTTGATTATGATTTTAAGACCTTCATCCAAAGATGAAGTCACTCCTCTTGACTTTGAACTAGTTGAAACCAATTAGGATGGGATTTTGTTCATGGGATAGGATTATAAATAGTCATAGGCTGTTCACATGTACGTTGGTAGCGGTGGCGTGGTGTAATGTAGGCTGCAATCCTAGCCTTCGGCCAGCGCTAAGAAAGGGCTCTTTCATGGAAAATATTGTTTTCTTAGGCCTTTTTGCTTTACATAATCCCTAGCCTATCTAGCGACACATAAACCACAATTGCAAACGTTAACAACCCATAAAACAACCCCAACCAACTTCTTTCATCATTGTTCTCGTAAATTTATTGTGAAATGACGTGTAACATTTTATCGTCTAAATAGCCTATTTGACCAAACTGTTGGTTAAGTTGCAAATTTTTTTGAAATTCCCTAGGCTAGCGTGTTTAAAATATCGCTTAAGGGAACATGCTGCTCATCAGCACCAATGAGATCATTTAGCGACACGATATTTTGTTGACGCAAAGCACTACGGTACATAAAGAGGTTATTTTATTATTCGTTGTCATCAAATATCCAGCATAGAAAAGTAGGTTATCGTGTTCGTGAGATATATAGAAACCCTTTATACACATCTAGATGTATCATTGTCAACTTGAAATTGTTTATTACTAAACTAAGTTTCATAGTCTAATTATGTCATCATACTTTTAATGTAATTAATAAATGTAATTATATTAAACACTTCTAAGCATTAGCAGTAAGATCAAGATATTGACAGTTTGGGTTTTATTTCTAACAATGTTCCAAAATGTGTACACATACACACAGACATATATAAATATCAATTTAAAATGCAACCTAATCATGGGCAAATAAATACTTAAATATTGTAGTTTAAAATACAACATAAGTTATTTACTCATTATAAATATATTTCTCCAAACACAAAACAACTATCTGTTTTACTTACCCTTTTCCAAGCAAAGAACGGATACAACTCGTCTTTCCTACCCCTTCTTTGCCAAAAAACATAACCCTATAGAAGATCATCATTATTTCTCCATTCTCAATTTCTTCTTTATACGCTTTATTGGCTTTTTTTTCTTCTGAAACTGTTATCTCTATAATGAAATATATAATAATAATAATGATAATAATAATAAAAATAATAATAATTATTATTAATATTATTATTATTATTATTATTATTATTATAATTGTAATTATAGATGTAGTTGTAGCTGTAGTTGTATTTGTAGTTGCAGTTGTATTTGTTATTGTTGTTATTGTAGAGGGTGTGCTTGCTTAGCTCGCTTACCCTATAGATAGTATAAGAACTTTTCATTTGTTTCGATAAGAGAACAAATATTTAAAATATGTTAGACTGTAAACGAAGGTAAAGTACATGTTGCGTGATATACCTAAGTTTACTATACTGCCATGATTTCGGAAAAAGGCATTTTTGTCTTACATGACTCTGAGGGTATAATCTATCACCTTAATTTACTAGAAAGCCAAAAATATTACTCTAAATATAATATTTATTTTTTTTAATGGGCATTATCTACACACACCACTACAAATAATTTGGAATAAGGCATAAACTACACTAAAGACACAATAAAGTATTTAACGGTTGACATCACACACAGGCAGGAAGTAGTTATCCAATCAGGTACCAGTGTGGTGAATATTAATTAGATTACCTCTAAGATAATGCCAAGTTTGTTCTAGCTTAATTCTCATGATTAATTGGAAAGAAGGCATTATCATTGTTGTTCTTATAATCTTTACGAAACGTCATATCATTCTGATGATTTCTTTTACTTTGACACAGCTTATTTAGGAGCTTTTTGGCGTGTAATTATTACAAATGTTAATTTTAATGCGAACTTCTGTGCATCTTTTTTACATGTAATACTTTTATATAAATATTTGTAATTGTTTTATTCAATGTGTATTACTAAATATGTTTTTCTGCTAAATTAATGAAAACTTAATATTAACAATCCATAAGCAATCTAAATAAGTTTAAGTAAATTGTATTTTGCCATCTTGATTATTGGTCAAGTTCCTAGTCCACATATCTAAGCGCTTTGTATCAATTGGCAAAAAGCGCTATATGAATGTCTATCGTTCAATGATGATGAAACATATAACACTTTATTTGATACCGTACAAAATATAATAATGTATCCTTTGTTTTTAAGTTTACATATTTGATATAATTAATTTGAATTTTTTATAAAAGGGTTGCTCTAAATATGTTTTTAGTGTCTGTAAAATTCATGAGAATTTAAGAATATCATTTTAGTAGTATTATTATCCAGTGACAATAATGATGATGATAGTTATTATGAAGATAATTGAAACAGCTTATGTGGCATTATATTAGAAACATAACTGTAAAACCTGTCACAAATTATAGAAAAATTTTCAATTTACCTCCAAATTTACCTTACATATACAACCCGATGCCCACCCTCAACACCGCCCCAAACCCCCTCCCCCGGCCGGATCTAACCCACCTAACCTCCACCAGGCTTAAAATATATTATAAAACCCATTCATTCCATCTATTTTATTCTTTATTGGTTTACTTTGTATACCTTACTTACAAAATATTTGTTTAAACATTTCGATGAAGAAATTATAATTTTCAATGCGAGTACATTTTCAAAACACTTTTTTTACATCAAATTTAGAATATATTTTTAAGAAAAACTGCGACATACATTTAGAGTATTTATGCACTAATTTAAAATTCATCAATACTTTTAAACATTATTTCAGATAATGCCCAAGTGTTAAATTATTAATTCATATATATATAGGCACAAATAATCCTGAAAAGGCATTATCTGCATTTTGACCCCCCTCCAAATAAAAAAAAAATCAATAGAAAGTTTATGACAACTTTTTTAATAGTGTAGTTTTTAAAAATATACTTCAAAGAATTGAATATCATTTGTTCTTTTTTTTTTTGGCTAAAACCAAACGCGTTTTGCTCATTTTCTGAAAACCTGGATTTTGCAGATAATGCCTCTTTCCTAATCAGGGTAGTATAGTTATTGCATTTTAGAAATGCACTGTGTAGATTATGTTGTATGATTTAAAGTTGGGAGGGCACTAAGTATATACCATCACAGTCATACAGTAGGTATTATGAGGGTCAGTGGAATTGTAGGTCAGAAGATGTCAACTGCAATTGTGTGAAAGAAGGTATTTAGTACTATTGAAATGTAAGTCTATGTATCGTATGTATTTGGTAGGTATTTCCCAGAAACCATTAGAGCAACCTTAGTGCGGCGATTTTTCCCTTGTTAGTGACCACCAACCACACAGTATATGACTGCGTAGGATAATGATATCATTTTTACAGAACATAAACCAAGGTACTAATACGTTTAAAAGATACAAAACCAAGTTGTTGCTGATTCGAATTTAAGGACTGGAATTAGTTAATTCAGGAAATACATAAATTAAAAAAAATAAAAAAAAATTATAAACTGCATTCCTGTCTCATGGCACAATTTTGGTATGATAAATTTTGGTAATTTAATTGGCTACTTAGCTGACCCCAGGTGTGTTGAGAAATCATTTACGGAAGCACCTAAGTGCTATTCGGCTTGACGATTTGTCAAGATAATTATGCTGTCAAGTCGACATATTACATAACATGTCGACATAACGAGATCAACTATCTTGACAATTTGACATAATAAAAGTTGTATGTTGTCATGGCGAGATAAATTATCTTGACAAGTCGACATAGTAAAAATGTTATGTTGTCATGGCTATATAGGTTATCTTGTCAAGTCGACATAGTAAAAATGTGATGTTGTCATAGTGACATAGACCATTTTTTTGTCATAATTTATGATGTTGTTATACCAACAACTTGCAAACTCGATATTATAATACTCATTATCACTTTTAATTATTATTAATTGTGTTTACATCTCTACATCTTTCTTCTACTTGAATTTTTCTACTCCTTTTTCAGACCTGCCAACCCTTGGGTCTTGAAAATCTTGAGATTTTTTTTAAAATCCTAATAAAATCTGGAGATTTCCCCAAAAATCTTTAAGTTTCCAGAATTAACCAAAAAATATGATGCAAAATCCGAAAAAAGTCACGTCACTACAAATCAGTGGCTGTTAATGGTGACATTCGAATTGAAAATGGCTATTTGTTTATTGCATCACGAAACAAGCAGGTGGCAAATACATTGAATAATAACGATCAAATTATGCATACATCAGAAGAACTGGAGATTTTTTTTAAATATCAGGTGACATCCGACTGGATCAATTGAGTTGGTAGGTCTGCCTTTTAAAATTGTTACTTTTTTTGCATGTTTGCGAAACATGTAATAAAACAGACTTCGCGCTCGGATATTTCCTTCATTATTTCGGCGCCGGTAAACGTGCAAGATCGTGTGAAGAAACAACCCATGAAAATTGGCAAGATAAATTATGTCGCCATGACAACATAACATTTTTACTATGTCGACTTGACAAGATAACTTATCTCACCATGACAACATACAATTTTTATTATGTCGACTTGTCAAGATAATCTATCTCGCCATAACAATATAGAAGATACAAGATACAAGATTCTTTTATTGTCAATTGTACATAAAATACAAGTAAAATTCGTCTTCCCGATGCAAAAATAAAATTAGTATAAAAGTTAGACATATAATAAATTAATCAAGGACATAAATAAAACAGAAAATACAAACTGATACAATTATTTACAAGGGTTAGTTACTGAAGTTTATTTATTAAAGTCATCATTGTACATATGGATTGAGTTGTGAATAAAAGATCTTCTTAATCTATTTGTATTGCACCTAATTGGACGTAATCGACAGGATCTATTATAGGTGTATTGCAAGAACATAGGATGCGACATGTCTTTAATTATGTTATCCAACTTCTTCAGCACAGTTCTTGTATATATGTCATCAAAATTATCGACATCAGAGCCGATAGTTTTACGAGCAGATTTCATGGTAGTTTATGTTTATTGACCTGAGATAAGTTGATGTACCATTAAAATATAGTTGCTAACAAGTATACTTGTACACTTAAAAAAAAAATAGTAATACCTCAGTGCTGACATTGAAGGACTTGAGTTTACGTAAAAAGTAAAGACGTTGATTAGCTTTGTTACAGAGTAGCAGTGTGTTAGAGTTCCAGTTGAGTTTCGAGTCAACAATAATTCCTAAGTATTTACGTTCAATAACGATATCAATATTGTTTCCACTTACACTAATAGCATTTAAAGGCGTTTTGTTTTGACGAAAATCAAATATGATCTCTATAGTTTTAGAAGCATTTAGTTGGAGATAATTATCTTTACACCACGTTTCAAATCGATTAACACAATTTCTATAGGCAAGTTCGTCTCCTTGGTGTAGGCCCTATTATGCCTGATATAGAGCTATCATCTGCATATTTAATCATGATACAGTTATCTTCAATTTGAAATTCGTTAGTGTATAGCGAAAGCAAGATAGGGGATAGTACGCAAACCTGGGGAGCGCCTGTATTAGTGTGTAACATATCTGACTTAAGATTACCAATCCTAACTACTTGATTTTACTATGTCGACATGACAAGATAATCTATATATCTCGCCATGACAACATACAATTTGTATTATTTCGACTTGTCAAGATAATCTATCTCTCCATGACAACATACAATTTTTATTATGTCGACTTAGGTGCTTCCGTAACAGTTTGCCAATCCAATACAATGGTATTAAAATACGATGCGATATGCACATGGGTAGCTAATATGCAAATGAGGTGGTATATAACGTTGTGAAGACAGACGAATCGTCCTCTGCTCTAGTGTCGATTGTCAAGTGAAAACAGCACAGTTCGTGCCTGCCGTTATGTTGTAGGTTAGGACCAAGTGAGGCAGAGAATAGCAAGGCGGTTGTGGATCCCGCGTGCTACAGTAGACGCCTACCAGAAATTATCGTGGTAACATTTCGGGTTGTTGTGGCGTTCACTTGACACAGGATCATTGCATTCCATTGAGCTATTCGTTGTGTACGGTGAGTACTTTGTAATCGCTTAGGCCTTTGAATGTATTGTATTGTATATTGTTATTATTCATTGAAATATCCCGCATGAAATGTGTTAATATCCATATCATGTGCATATCTTGTTCTCGTAATTTTGCATGGTTGGCTATTTTAATTTTAAGGCTGAATCCTTGGTACGAATTGATCGCTCGTCTGACGGAATATTGGTCTTAGCAGACGCATGGTGTTCGCAACACATGTATATCAAGACAGAGCGGTGATATACAGTAACAGTCGGGTGTCCAAAGCGTAGTAAAAGAGGCGCGTCAATGTCTTTAGCGTAGCGGAGGAGGACACAGAGTACGAGGACTTGTGTGGTGGGAAGTTTTGATTTTATTTTTCGTTTTATGTATATCATGTCCATTCTATATCAATTATATATAAAAAGTGTAATTTGTTGGATATACATAAACATTTATTGGATAGACAATTATAGTACGTTGTTTGTACTATATCTGATTATCATTTCCATTATTATAGATTGATATGATTTGTTGGATATTCATGATAATTTATTGGCGAAACAATAGTTCGTTGATTGTAATAACTATGTCTGATTACCATGTCCATTATTATAGATTTATATAATTTGTTAGATATATATATATATATAACTGATTGGGTAGACATAATTTTGTTGTACTTATGTCTGACATAAGTATCTTGAATATAATTTATTTGATATGCATGCCATTCGGTTGGATAGACATGATTAAAGTTTGTTTATGAAATTCAATTGATGAAAACAGTGTTTTGTGTTCTATAAAATTCTAGGTGTGCAACACAAAATGTAACGGTCTTGTTGAGCGTTTTAACGGTACCTTAAAGTCAATATTAAAGAAACTTTCTCAGGAAAGACCCAGGAATTGGGATTGTTACGTGAACGCACTTTTATCTGTATATCGGGAGGCAACCCATGAGGCTACATGATTCTCCCCATTTGCGGTTTTTTATAGGGGAAATGAAAGAGGTTTGTAAAAATTAAGACCGCCTGAAAAAAAAAAATACATAAATGCACAGACGTATTTAGCCCTTTGGTACACACGATATGCCAAACCTGAGCTACCGTGCCCACAATTATGTAGTTTTTACGCATGCGCTAGAATTTTGCGTCGAAAAGGCGATCGAATTCTGTTGTAAAATATAACAAAAATATCGTTTTTTTTGCATAATTTATACAACTCTCTAAATCAAAAATCCCTCGAATGATTACATTCCCTTTTAGAAACTCGATAGCATTTATGATAACAAATTAGAAAAGTAGAAACTACATAATTCCAGGCACGGTGCGGTGGGTTTATGAAAGGGTTAAAAGGACGCGCGCAAAAAAAATTGCATCACGAATACGAACATATAGCCAAGATTTTTAATAACATTATAATAGCATTGTTGTACAATTTCAGACTGCAGTTTGCCTTACCTTTAAGTTTTGTTCTTAGTTCTTGTTTGTCCTGAGCTTTAGTAGCTTCGATGTATTTACGACATTGGTTTTTGGTGTACAAATCCAGAGGTGTCTTTCCATCCTATACAAGAAAACAAGAGAATATGATAATGGATGGTTATAACGATGCAAATTAGTTGGTTTTTTTGGCATTAAAAAGTCTCATAGTTATCCAATAAAGTTATATAACCTACCGAAATGTTGAAAATACTATTACATACCTGAATATGCTAATCTTTAGTACAATAGGTATTTTAATCAATCGGCACAAGTCAAAATAGACAAGTGATTTTCAGCTTGAATGCAGCAATTTTATCTTGTTTTGAAAGCAGATATCATTTCTGAGATATGTAGCCCCCTCCCTCCTATAATACAATATTTGAGTTATAATCTATTAATCAATTTGTAGTTTTATTGGCTTTCAAAATCTAAAAAGAGTTTGATTTGACAAAAGTTTTGACCTTCACGCCCCTTTTTTTGAACGGTCTAATTACGATGAAATCTTTGGAAGTAATATCGTTTACACGACACAGCTCCATGTTTTTTTGCGAGTGTTCTGTCCAAAGTAACTACTATATAAATTGTGTTTTTTAAAAATAATTTACATATAAAACTTATATTCTAGTGAGTGTACATATTTGTGATACATCTATGTATAAACTCTATTATATGTACTATATAACTGAATTCGTAATTTTAAAAAAGTATTAAAAGTATTACACCTTCACTATTTTATGTAAATGTGATACAACATTATACAGGCTGTTTGCTTTTCGTTGTTACCCTCCATCCTTATCTCATTTATTATTTTATATTTTTAATTAATTTTGATGGAAATAAAAGTCGTATCGTATCGTATCTTAATTGACTGTAGCCTATAATCCATTCCTAGCATAGGTAGGGATTATAGATAATTCTCCTTTTTTGTATGTCGTAAATGTATTAAAATTTAATATAAATTAGTCCCTCCCAATTAGGGAGCAGAAATACTTCTTTTTTTTTTAATTTTTTGTTTATTTTAGGCCTTGGCCTATGGCAGGCAAAGCTTTAGCTTAGGAGGATGGCCGCAGACCACTTCTGATTATTCTTGGCCTAATCCTCCTAAGATTTAATATTAATTAGTCCCTCCCAAGTAGTTAAAAATACGAGTTTCGGAAATACTTCTTTTTTAAAAATTCTTTTTTTTTATGTTAGCCCTTGGCCTATGGCAGGCAAAATTTTAGCTTAGGAGGATGGCCACAGACCACTTCTGGTTATTCTAGGCCTAGAAGGATTAGGACTAGTTAGTAAATAGGCCTCAGCCGATTGTCCTGTATACGACCGTACCAAGACTAAAAATTTTATCTAAAGTCGTTTCATCATTAAGAAAATAAAAAGAGATAATATCTCCCAAACCGTAAAAATGAAGTTGAATTTACTTTAGGATCTTATACAGAAATATCAACTTGTTAATAGTTGGCGATGCTAAAAACCTAAAACTGGAAGTCGTTGTTCGCGATTATGCAGTAAAACAAGCTCTGCGTTCAATTAAATAATTTTAATGTTATGCAATTTAAACAAATCATATTAGACCTTCATTACTTATTACGATATTTTAGGAAATACTACAAGTGAAAAAATAAGACTATGAATATCAAAGTCCAGTTAATGTTTATTACGTTCCATCAAGAAGACAAAAATGTTGATTGGTTTTATTATACTTTTTATTTTAAATTTCTTTCACGTTTCTTTACATATGTTTTCTTATTAAACAAAAGTTGATTAAATTTTAAATGTACATTACCTTATCTTTTATCAAAACTGACGTTGACGCGCCATAATCAATCAAGCAACTTGTAATTTTGTTGTGTACATCAAAACTGTGCCAACCATGCAGACAGTAATGAAGTGGTGTGCGTTTACTCTACAATAAAATAATAAATTTTAATAATAATGTCAATATATAAAAGACAATAAGATTGACTTGGTAGATCAGAAACACTAAATATATTATTCACATGAACGTTTCGCGCTGTCCTCGGGCCTTCTTCGGCATGAGTGACAAACATTATGTAAGGTGGCTGTTACAAAAATCTCGATATAATATAAAGAATAAATTTAATGGTCTAAAATTGGTTGTTTGAGGTGTTTCCGTTTTCATGATGCTCTTTCACAATAAGCTTAGTCATCCATTGTCCTTTTTAATGAATTATTTAATACTTCAAATTCTTGCTCGAAGTACTCCCTCTATGTCTATCT
>NW_022749212.1:102422-103863 GCF_011630105.1 Anneissia japonica | reverse complement strand
AGTCTTTATTTTTCATCTCGTCATGTATATATTTATACAATAAATACAATTATATATATTATATATTATGTATTATATATTATGTTATATATATATTATATATATCATATATATCATATATATATATATATATCATATATATATATATATGTATATATTTAGTTCATATATATATATATATCTATATTTAGTTATATGTAGTTATTAGTTCTCTATAGTGAATAGTGTTTTTAATGCACTGACGGTAGTTATCTTGTTAACATCTTCTGAGTTTTTTTCTAACGTTTGTCTCAATTCTTGCTCGCGTCCTTTCCAAGATAAGACATGAAGAATTGTTTTACCACCCTATAAAACAAATAAAATATAAAAAGTAAAAATAAACAAATACTACAACAAACGATATAAAGTGTTACGTGACTTCCATGGTAACACAAAATAAAATGTAATTATGCAAAAGTGTTTCTGCTTCCGCCTTAGTTCGGAACCTAACTGAATCCTTCAATAATCTTCATCCATTTAAAGAGTCCGAAAGCTAAAGCAGTATCATTTTAAATCCTTGAAAATCGCTATCATGTTTGTGCAAGTGACCACTTTAAAGATCATTTAAAATCATTTATTTCAAACTAATATGGAAGAGTCTGCTGTTTAAAAAAAGAAATGCGTTAGTTAGATAGGTCAACATGACTTGGTGCAAGTCTTTCGACAATCATCTGTCCAATATAAATGTGATGCACTCCCGTCAAAACGCGATTGACATTACTCTCCAATCAAGTATTAAACTTCTAACAGGACAAACGGGTAACACCGTATGTATAAATGTCAGGGTTTAATGATAAAAAATAAAAAAAAACAAAAAACAAAAACGACCACATTGAAATCAATACATCAATCATATTTTTTCATCATAAATAAAAAATATACAAAAACATAATTAAGATGGAGGAAGTACAACAAAGATAAAGTCTGACAAAGTGTTAACAAAAAATACAATCAATTTCAATATAGATATGAAAAACATTAACGCTGTGATATTTCTACAAGTTGTGAAGATGGGTGCGTACCTTTGGTAAGAATGGTCTTTGGTCAGAAGGCCCATTCGTCCGAAGGTTCTTTGGTTGGATAGAAAACAGTTAAATACTTTTTTACTTTTACGAAGTAGACACATGGACAGTGGCGGCGAAAACATCTGGGGATGGGGGAAAATAAAGTGCAAGGTATGTTCTTTTTTGAGGGGGGAGGAGGAGGGGTGGGTGAAAGTTCCAGAACGAAAGCAAAGTGAGCGTGGTCGGGCGCAATTAAAATGTTTCGAAAGTGGTCCATGAAGCTGATCTCCCAGAAAATGTGACAATTTAGGAGTTTCAGAGGGTTATTAATAGATAGTCTACTAATATGATGTATATCTTTTTTTCTCCCGACAAATTGTTTTTTTTCCCTACTTTTC
>NW_022749212.1:92086-102406 GCF_011630105.1 Anneissia japonica | reverse complement strand
AAAAAATTTTCTTGTCTAATTTTTCCCCACCCCTGTGCACCCCTGTACTACTGCCACTGCATAGGCCTAATAATGCACTTGTCAATAGTTTCGGCCCATAGCGGGGCACAAGGTGGGACTTTGCCGTTTTTTTCTTCCAGTCTGTCATCTAAATAGACTAGAGCTATGCATTAACACGGCAGCTCGTTTAGTCTCTGGAGTTTCCAGGCGTGAAACTATTTCACCAGTTCTCCATTATCTACACTGGTTACCAATTGGCAAGCGCAAGCAAGGACTTTTAACTGTTACCAGGATAGGAAGCTGGCTGGTTTAAGCCGTCTAACTTGATTTAGCCTTATGTGCGGTATTGTTATGCAAATGAGCCAGATAAGCACAATCTGCACATGCTCAGAAAAACAAAACTTTCCTTAGCCACACTGCGTATCGGCTAGGCGTACAGCAGCTAGGCCTACCTTATCTTATTTTTGTTTGTTACGCACCACTGACTTAGGCTGTTTGTCATCACTTCAAGATGTCTACCTATTCGTAGAAAAGGCGTATTAAAATCCAAATATTGGCGTTTGTGAACAATACATTTTAATTTTATATAGGTAAGTAGTAAGTATATGAATAATTTTAATGCACTAGTTAGTTGATAACTTCATTCTAATTTGTTTTGGGTCTTTTTCTGCATTTCATAAGTGGTTAGACATGGCCTAGGCTGGGTCTAGGCTAGCGTAACCACATCAATTTAAAATCAAATCTGTAGACATACTTGCCTTGTATCTTAACTTGCAGGTGATTTTATTGGTATACTAGTTTGTTTTTAAGTGTGTAAGTATGATTGATTTGCATGCCAAGTGAAATAAGTACTCTCATTTTGCTTTGTTTTACCGTACCGTAATTCTCGGCTAGGCCTAGCTGTACGCCTAGCCGATATGCAGTGTGGCCATGGTGTGGCTAAGGAAAGTTTTGCTTTTCTGAGTATGTGCAGATTGTGCTTATCTGGCTCATTTGCATAACAATACCGCACATAAGGCTAATTCAAGTTAAACCAGCCAGCTTCCTATCCTGGCAACAGTTAAAAGTCCTTGATTCAAGATTCTGCTCATTACGTACAAAGCCCTGCACAACAAGACTCCTGAATAAATTTCTCAACTTCTAACGTCACGTTCCGTAACTTGTAGTAGGTATTTGATATCAACGACCAATAGATTTATACTATCCGTTCCAGCATCGCGACTAAAAACTTACGGTGATAGAGCTTTTTCTGTCGCTGCACCAAGACTTTGGAACACCCTACCAGCGTCTATCCGTAAAGCAACTTCCGTTCATACATTTAAGAAGAAATTAAAAACCCACCATTTTTAAAGTTTATCTTTTTACAATAATTGAGGTTTTAGAATTTTTAAGTGTTCTAGAGTACTTAATTTAAATGTTTTAGAGTATTTAAGTGTTCCTTAAAGTCGCAACTCCCTTACTTCAGCCGGCGTTGCCACCTTAGCAGTGCACGGTAGTAGAGCCGAGGCTTATCCAAGGTGGAAGCTACCGGAGCCCAGCATACTGTCGACGGAATACCTGCGTGTACCCGGTAGTGGTGGTGTCGCCGTCTCAACAACAGAGTGCGCTTTTTCGTGCTGCAGCTTGGTTTTTTTATTCCCTGTCTGCCTGGACATTACACTACACTGGAATTTTATAAGCGAACTAAAATCTTCATTTTTTATCAACCCAAATTTTGACCTTTGACCTCTGAGATGACCTGTGTATAATTAATTGTAGTTTTACTGTCAGTCAGTCAATTCATCATGATCAAAGCTTTCAGTATTAATCCTTTTATAATGCACTATGACGAATTTACAAAAAAATGCGGTTTTTGACAAAAAAAAAACAATTGGCGGCCATCTTGGATTTGAAGGTCAAAACTAGGTCGAATCATCGATCCGAGATCAAAATATGGATTCCTGGACATCAAAAACCCTCAAGTCCATGCACTTAAGCAACCATGTAGGCCAGAACACTGAAACAATAAATTTCAAAATGGCGGAAGGCGGCCATTTTAGATCTAGGGCTCTCACGGGTTATTCCCACACTTTCGCAAGGGACACCCAAGCTATTTTTGTTATAATACCCTCTAGGAAGACAAATCTACTGAAAAACTAAGTTAGCCTCTCCACGGTCACGGAATTGCCAGAAATGACCTAACTACAACTTATTTTCATTACTAAAATTACAATAAAATTTGTCTAGAATATAAAATGCAAAAAAAAAAAAAAAATTGACTGGCATGTTGGACCTAAATGGAGCTAGTTAATTTTTACTTGTGCTTTGTATATCTAATGCTCGCGCATTTTATGCAATGCTACTTTTGCAATAAAATAAAATGAGTCCCCAATTTGTAAGACACATAGAAAGCCCTATTAGTGCCAGCATAATATTATTGTAAAACATAATGTTACTTTTATAATTAAAGAATGAGGGTCAAGTAATCCTTTCTTGTCCAACGAATAATACTTTTATAAAATCACATATTTGGTGAAATTATAAACAATGTGTTGCCCATTAATTATGATATTTGAAAAGAATAGCTAATTCTTTTCCTCTCCACGGACAACTATGTTCCGGAATCATGGACAACCAAGGTTAGAAGTACTGTAGTCAAACATAGAGGAGACCCACTGTCTAACGGTTTTCTGTTGTATAGTGCTCACTCTGCTGAAACAGCACTTACTGACAGACTTCTTTCAGTTGGAGTTTTCTTTGATGCAAGTCTATTTTGTTTGGAATCTGACATACTGTACTCTATTCAACATCAGATATTTCTATCAATCAACATTTTTGGATAAAGTTCTAGAAAAATATTGAGTCAGTAACTTATAATTCTAAAGAGTAAATGTGTACTTCATTATGGCCAAAAAGAAATACTGTTTAATTTTATTTTACAAAGAATAATAATAATGATAATCAAAAGTTTAGAAGATGTACTATCAATCAAAAATAAACGACAGTATATCTCAAAAATTCAAATAAAATTTTAACACTGTTTTTTGTAAAAACATTACGTTGTTAAGAATAAGAGCGCCCTCAGTCTTCACTTAAACTTATTTGTTAGCAGTCGACATGATCTTAGATGCAGACCGAATTCGTTTTCCAGGGGCTGCAGGCTAATAATATTAGCACGTAGTATCTAAAAATAAATATTGCTGGTAATCCTAATGTTATATAAAATCATTTGAATATGTATATAAATAAAATGGTGTACTGTGAGTATCAACAAAACATTATAAAAATGACTTTTGTTTTTCCTTGGGGAAAGACGTATTATATATTGAATAGCGCCACCAAGTCGAAAGTATAGAAAGATAAAAGCACATCACGTTGTTGATATTTGTGTTCATAGGGCTTATATTACTTTAAAAATAGATTAACTATATGGCTTTTTTTCGGCAAGTTTTTCAAGCGTGTACTGCGTAGACCTGTCCTACTGTGGCAGTGAGCGTATGGCGAATCCGCGTTGGTAAGTTTTCTAGGCCTAGGCCACGCCAATATAAACCATAGGCCTATAGTATTATCACTGTAGTGTATATACGAATATTTTTATTTTATTTCGCATTTCTGATTTTTTTTAAAGTCATTTTCAACTTGTAGTATATTTTGCTTTAGCCTGTGTATTGGGAAGTTATTATTTTGCATATAAATATTTTTGTTTTAAACAAAAATAATTTTATCCCAGATCCCAGACGCAAGCCTAGTTCAAACCAATGAAAAATGCAATATAGGATTACATTCGTTCACAATGGTAATTTGTTATCAATGCTATATTAAGAATGAAAGTCACCGATATTGTTTTTTAAACTATTTTTAAATGCCATTTTGAAATTTATAACTTCAAAATCAAAATACATGATTGATTTAAAAATGGAAATTCTAAATCCACTGAACCATCACATTAATAATTATTAGACCCAAAGTATAATTAACTTCCCAACTCTGCCCTGTCATGAAAAATTCACTCACAACTGCATTTAACAAAGTTCTGAGATAATCAACAAAACGTGTTATTGTCTTCGCTCTCTCCATGCGTAAATAATTGAATCCTTATATTCAAACGATTTTAGAGGTTTTATAAGTACTGTTCATTGTTTAGAAATCGTATTTTTAATTACTCTATATAATATGCAATTTATGTCACATTTATTGTTTTTTCATGACATACCGGGTCTCAATCACATGAAAAAAAAAAAAAACACAAAAGACTCCCTCAACTGCAATTGCCAAAAAAGAATCAACTCAACTACAGTATTTATTGAATGTAAAAGCACGTTATATTATTAAATATTATATCAAATTTTGTGAGTAAATTTAGGGTTACGCCCATTTTTTACTATGATGGCAGAGGCATAGAATAGAATACAGAAGCACGCATACTCAATATAGCACCCTGTTTATGATTGTCTAATCTAGGCCTATCTGATTGTCAGGCTTCAAATATTTTGAAGATTGCAGATAATTAGATTTAAATGTGATTATATTTTAAATGAAAATTTTTAAAAAAATTGATTTGCAATTGTATTTGTAGGTTTTTCTGCCATTATTTTTGGACAATGCTCTTTTTATTTTTTTTGTCTTCAAGAAATTCTCTGTTTAATCGTCTTTTATCATTTTTAAAAATTATCTATAATCTATAATTTCCTTTTTTCAGAAATTTATCCTATTTTGTCTTTCACATAATGTTGAATATTAAGCAGAAGAACAATATATGTTGAACTAAATGCAATAAATATAATAATAGTAATAATAATAATAATAATAATAATAATGATAAATAATAATAGGAGAGGCCTAATAATAATTAAGTTAATAATAATAAGGTAATATAGGTAATAAATAGTGCCCTATAATAATCTATCAGAGAGATGTTAGACACTAAATGTATTAAATAAAAAAAAATACAAATTAAAATTAAGAAAAGATGCTTTTTTAGGTGATCCTTAAAAAAACGTCAAGAACTTGCCTCCTTAATAATACATGTTAGGAGCTGGTTCCATAATGGTCCCCTGCCAGAAAAAAGATCGATATTCATATTTTGCTAGTATGACTAATGTCAAAAAAGTATGAGATAATGTTTCCTTAATACCAATATTGTGCACCTGTGAAGATATTGTTTATAATGATTACATTGTGAAAGTAATGTTATATACATTAGACAATCGTCTTTCTCATTGATGAACAATATGCAGCACTATGCAGTTGAGTGGGTTTCTCGTGATAAACTATTACACAATAGGTATTAAATGCCAGTTAATTGAAGTCTTCCATAAAATTTGCAGGTTGAGTGCGTCTTTGCTGACAAAAGTAACACAGACTTGCAGTTGAGTGATATTTTAGTTTTTTAAATTTAATTTTTTCCGTTATAATTTAAAAAATCTGAATACATCACAGGGTGTGTTATGTCTCCAAAAGTGCAAAATGCTGAAAAAGTGCAGTTTGAAAAAAATTGCCAGTTGATTGTTTTTTCATGACAGGGCCGAATTATAAAGGTAATACCATGATATTTTGTCGTTTCCAAAAATTATGGAATTTTGTAAAAGCAATGCTGACACAATGGCAAAATTATTTAGAACAAAGAATGAAGTGTATGTAGATTCTTTTTATTAAATTTAGTTACCAATATAGTAAGCGATGAAAAGGAATAATTACTGTCAAGTTATCTAAAGTAAGAGAATAATTCTATAGAAAGTCTTGCACTCATAACAATCCATTAAACTATCAATAATTCCCATGACTCAACAATTCAAAATATCCTGTATTTTATTTTTTTTTTAAATTGGGCCAAGACCAGAACAATCTAAATTAAATGTTTATGCTACACCCCCCCCCCTGGGTAGCTAGCTACCCCCTATCTTTCATTTGAAAAATCCTCAGATATAGCCCTCCGTGACCAAATACAAAGTAACCTTTGTTTTTTTTTAGGCCTACATAGGCCTATACTTTGTATTTTTTTCTTAAACATAGGTCTACGCCATATATTCAATTCCCATTCCACACACATTCAATCAAACCATTGAACTACACATTTTCAAGCATTTATAATTTACAAGTGATTAACTTTCATTAAAAACACAAGTTAGTTTTTATACTTTTTGCTACGATAATTTAAATGGTTTGAAAGACAACGGCTGAAGTTACAACATGACCAATAATTAAAAATTTAATAACGGTTTAACTATTTAATGTTTTATTATTTGAATTATTATTATTAGTTCAGCACCACAAACAGTATGTATAAGTTCTACTGTTTTCTCTACTCTCTCCGTTCCACGCGCCTCAGGATATTGGTTAAGTAACAATTATTGTTGTGTCTTCTTAATAATGATTATATAATAATAATAATAATAATAATAATAATAATAATAATAATAATAATAATAATAATAATAATAATAATAATCCTGATATTAAAAAATTAATACAGCAAGATCGTATGTAAATTAACTATTCCAGGTACCAATTAAACTTATAGGGCCTGTAACCTGTACATGTTATACTGCGTACGTAGGCTAATGCAACTCAGGCCTTGTTGAAAATACTGAATTTAGACCCAAAAAATTTGTCATTAAAAATAAAATACAACAGTCATGGTTTTTATTCTGATTAAGGATCACACTAGTTTTAACGTATAATAAGAGGATTTAAATTTAACAGCAAAAATAGTTAATAAATGGGCTGCCTACCTTTTTAACCTAGAAATGCCCCAAAAACGAAGTTGGGCGAAAACTTTGGATTACCCTTTCTCCTACATCTTTCAAGCTTCAGTCGATTTAGCGTGATAAACTGGTGCCTGGGTACGTCATCTAATAAATATTCATGATTTTTTCGTTGAAATTTCTTAAAATTAATTTCTATTGGCTGTAATCCGTGACGTATTTTTACGTTATTTTTCGTAAAATACGCCTTTGTGTATATAAAAAATGTTTTTTCTCCCAAGCCTGACTTTAAGTATCTGTGTAAAACAATAAAGCAAAGTTATAATTTAGCTGCTCAAAAAATTGATGGGATATTTTTACTTTAATTTATAATTGTAAATTAAATCTATTCAAATGTGGAATTAACATTTTTAGTTTATTTTTTTTAAACAGGTAGTAGGCCCTACATCTTTAACGACTACATTGGGTTGTACTGCATGATGTCGTGTGGTTTTTTTCGAAATTGACAGGTTATTTTTTATTTATTTTTTTTTTTGGCAATAAAATCAAGAGAATTACAACTTACACCTCGACGAATTTTGTTTTTTCCCCGACGACGGGGAAGGGAGGGGGCGGTGCTGCCCCCCCCCCCCGCTGGTGCCACCACTGCATGCATTATGTGAAGCCCATTTACCGAGTACAATTAACAAAGTATTAAGGTTAGGTTGTAATAATGTCGTATCGGAGATACCGTTATAATAGTGACTGACAGGGAAAGCACATAATATTATTTGATCATGGCCTAGAAACAGACCATGTTAACCTACAATCATTTTAAAAGTTGTTCAGATAGGCTAGGCTGAGAAAAAAAACTAACATTCAATCTATTTGTGGTTCGATCATGGTTTTAACCTCGCGAAACATTTTTGTACAAATACGCGTTCTTCATAATTTAGGCTGGAGGCAATATCAACAAGATCTCATATTTATGATCCTTGACATGAAATAATACTTTTTTTTTGTATATACAAACATAATACTAAATAGGCCTACTTATTTCACAAAATTAAGAAAAAAATCACCTTTCAAGATGGGAGAAACATTGAATATTGAAAAACTTAAAAATCATTCAGACCTTCTGATGTCGGGAATGCTCGTTTCCGGTCATCTAAGAACAAAAATTCCACGGGGAATTACAAATTTAGAACTATCTGCTTCAAATTCTGAATCCTCTCCTGATATTACTTAACGGTAGATCAGCTGACATGTTTTTTTTGTTTTTGTTTTTTTTTTATGTCTAAATCTAGTTTATATTCTATATGATGATGTGATGATTGTATTCAACTTACCCAGTTTTCGTATGCTAAGTTTTCTGTTGTTGCATTATCTACCATTAATGACAATACATCATTTGACGCATTTTTCCAAACAGCGGTCATTAAAGGCGTCTCATGTTTCTACAAAAAACACAATTTACTGAATAACGATGTAAGAAACAACATCCGTCACGTATAAGAAACAAATAAAACATTGCATAGGTAGACCGATAACTTCTATTTTCGAAATATCCAATAAGAAAAGCTTGTCATAGAAACTTTTAAAAGGCAAATCATCGGAAATTACTGAAATAGTATATTTTAAGAACTGTATATACTTGTATTTATGTAGATTAATCAAAAATTGTAAAAAAATAACATTAAAACTCTCCACCCCCTCGCTCTCCTTTTCTCTCTTACTTTCGCTCTTTTTTATTATTTTAGTAGCACGTTATATCGTTACAAACATTTATATTTTTTTCAAAATAATAATAGGAATTTAAGCATTCAATGATTGTCAAATATTTTAGCCATGGAATGAGATATACCAACAGGTATTTTGTGTATTTACTATACTTTCGAATTAATCGTCATTACGAAATTACGAGCAGAGTGACTCCTCAATCAAAGACGAGTACAAACCTCATCGTAAGTGTTAATTAGGTGTTTGTCAGTGTTACATATGTTCTTTACTGCTTGCCAGTTTCCACTTCTTATATTTTCCACTAACTTGTTTCTGCAAAAGAACAAAAAATCGTTTCTTTTACTTTGAAAAAATAAGCTACATAAACTTTGATAAAAAAAAAAAACAAAAACAAAAAACAAAAAAAAAACTTGGTTGTTAAACAATGTTAACTATAAACAACATTGAAGTCATTACGATCATCCTTTTGAAATATCACCATCCTAAACATTATCATTACCTTATTCATCATAGTCAACGATCAATTTTGAAATAATATGTCATAATAGGTCACTTTGCTAACAAAAATGCCCTACTATGTATTTTATTATTTCAAAAGTATGAATGTATAATAAATAAATCACTGTCTTGTAGACCATGAGCTGGTAACCGTGCAAACCCCAACAGTTAAACTTCCTTAGTATCACGTTGTTCCTTCAGGCATATAGATTCAAAAAAATTGATGTTAACAGGAAAAATATAGGGATGCACTGTATGTACTCGCGTCATTTGTAATGAGTGTTAGTGTTTATGGTCAATACTTTTTTGGGGGAAGGGTTAGAATTTATGCCAATAACCTGTGAATGAAAAGGCTCATCAATATTTTGTGTAGCATATATTTTACTTAGATTAACTAAAATTAATCCGACAAATATTAACGTTACCAGAGGTCAAAAGGTCATCGACCTTTTTACCAAAATGCAATTTTTTTGCATAAAATATCAATAAACTTAAACGTCATATCTTTACTTTTGGATGTGTTTGATACAAATTGTATTTTTTTTTTTGTACTTATTGAAATAAAAATTAAAATGCATTATGTACTATTGTCATTGGTTATGATCTTAGAAATGTATAATCAGGTTTTGTGGAAGGGGTGTCATTTATGCTCATAACTCTTAATTTATTCAATGGATGTGTATGATGTTAGTACTAACATTTAGCTTATAGATTGGTCAGTCATTCAAATCGAAAAGGTTGAAAAAGGCAGAAATTTAAGTAACTAGAGGTCAAAGGTCATTGACCTCCCAATTCAGTCAAAAACGTTTACAAATTTACAGTTGTATGTACAGAATATGGAATTTAAAAAAATATATATTTACAAGAAAAATGTATTAATTGATTAAATGTACTACTGTCATTGGGTTTTGATCCTAGAAATTTGTAATCAATAACAGTTTTTGGGGTAGGGGTAACATTAATGCTCATAACTCTTAATTTAGTCAATTGATTTGTATGATGTTTGTATTACCATTTAGCCTATAGATGATCATTTATTTAAATTGGAAACAAGTTTTGAAACAAGTAGAATGAAGTAACTAGAGGTTAAAAGATCATTGCCCTCCACAAAAAAGTTGTAAATTTATTTTCAATTCACTCACAAACGTTTACAAATCTACAGATCTAAGTATATTTCATACCAATTACAAATAAGCATATCGAATATAAACAATAAGATATTAACAAGAAAAAATGTATAAATTAATATATATATATATATATATATGTATATATAATATTCATATATACATATATTCATATATACATATATATATATAAACATATAAACATTATATATATACATATATACATATATATACATATACAAAATACATACATACATACATATATACATATATACATACATATATACATACAT
>NW_022749212.1:81419-89211 GCF_011630105.1 Anneissia japonica | reverse complement strand
ACATATACATATATACATATATATATATATATATATACATATATACATACATATATATATACATATATACATACATATATACATACATATATACATACATATATACATACATATATATATATATACATATATACATACATATATACATACATATATACATATATACATATATATACATAATAACATATATACATATATACATATTACATATATATGAAGATATGAAGATATCTCAAAAGTGATTGATCGTAGTCCATCAAAGTCATGCTACCTTGACCCACTTATGTGTGGTTGCTAAAACAACATTTATCCTCTGTACTCCCAATACTGACTGAGTTTTTGGTTTGCACCTCTAAGAGGCATTTGTTCTTGGATCATGTTAAAGGTTTAAGCCTGTTGATGGGGACACTTGGAGTGACTATGGACTCGTCAGCAGTTCTTAGCCTTCAAGTATCTAAAGTTAGCAGGGCTGTTAAGTTCCATCTAAGAAACTTATGGAGAATCAGAAAGTTCATAGATAGTGATACATGCCATGCTGCTGTTAGGGCACTGGTTCTTTCAAGACTGGACTACACTGCAATTCACTGTACAGTGGCCTGGTAAAAAATGAATTATATACCCTACAAAAACTTCAAAATTCTGCAGCAAGACCATTCTCCATTGGCTGCGTGTAGAGCAAATAATTAAATTCAAAACTTCTCCTCTTTGTTTTCAAATCACCTTCTGGCCTCTGCCCGTTGTACATATCCATTTACATATCTCTACGCACCCATGTGCGCTTAATAAGATCTTCCAACTCCATCTAACTTGTTCGACCGGTCTACCATAAACGTATTGGTGACAATTCATTCCTGTCGATGGCTGCCCAACTTTGGAATGGTCTGCCCAATTCTCTTAGATCCTGTGATTCGCTTAGGCAGTTCAAAGCACATCTAAAAACACACCTTTTTAATAGTTCCTCTCACCTTGCTAGATCGTTTCTGTTTATTGCTTTCTTTGTTTTCTTATTTTTGCAGTGCTTTATTGCATTATTTTAGTTAGCTCACATGGGTTTGGTTCTTTGCAGGTTTTACTAGGGGGGATGTTTCATACTTATTGTGGAGAGTCCCTCACAGCGCTACGTAACTGAAAGGAAAGGTGCTATACAAGTAACAAGTAACGAACTGGAAAACCAACCACTAATGGCACGAAGAAAGATTTATGAGATAGCAAAGTTAAGAAAGAAAATTCAGAAAGAAAGAGTGGCATCGCCGTTCAATAATAATGCTAATAGAACCCACAATTGGAAAAAGAGTCAGTGAAAAAGAGGTTGAGAGAGTACTTTAGTACACTGCTCAATGAAGAAAACATGTTTATAGCTGATCTCCCAAAAGCTTCACAAGTGGACAATCCACAACCAGAAATTTCTAGGGTAGAAGTAATGGCTGCAATAAGTAAGATGAAACGAGGAAGGGCATCGGGACCAGAGGAGATCACACTGGAAATTGTATTAGCACTGGGACCAGAGGGAATTAAATTGATACATAGAGTAATGAATGCGATAGGGAGAGATAAGCGGATACCCGACGACTGGTTAAAATCAGTATTGATACCAATCTTTAAAAAAAGTAAAGTAAACATTTACGAGTGTTGCAATTAGCTGTTATCATAGATGATGAAGTGTTTAAAAAAAATTTTAGACAACAGAATAAGGGAGACTGTGGATCCATTGTTAGGTTAAGTGCAGTTCGGTTTTAGAAAGGGCAAGGGAGCAACAGATGTGATATTCATTGTGAGACAGATAAAAGAGGGTTGTTTGGCCTTCCTGGATCTAGAGAAAGCCTACGATGAGGTAAACAGAGAAATGATTCCACCAATACGAAGTTCCGGAATAAATAATAATGTTAATTGCCATGTACAGAACAGGAGCTGCTTCGGCGAAACCAATGCTTTTGAAGTGCAAGTAGTTCTGCACCAGGGTTCTGCTCTGAGTCCGCTGCTGTTTATCAACTATAATAGTTCTCCGAAGAAGGCAAATTTGTAGTGACAGTTTAAATTCTCTATCGTTAGATGTTAACGACTAATAAAGTTATTATTATAGAACATTAATTAGGCGAATAATGGTCAATTATGAATTATGAGGAAATATGTTTTTGAAAGACAGACGGCAGTTTAATATTCTTCCGCGTTACCAGATCTCTAAAATTTTGTCTGCTATTAAAATTAGCTGTTTTTATTGGTTAGTTTGATAGTTGGTCAGCTGAACTGCAACTAGGACTTGATTTAGTCGTAGTTAGAACTTCTACTACGTTGTTTGTGAATACAAATTGAAGTTGAAGCTGAGAATAAATGAAGTTCTAGTTCAAAGTTCGACTAAAGTTCGTTTTAAGAAAACGGGAGTTATTTCCAGCGGGGTCCTTCTGGTGGTAAAACTAACTATAACAATCGGAAAGAAACGTCCACAACCAGGTTCCCACGGTACTCTTAAGGGTGAAGCAGACACGTCCTTCGTACACCGCACAGTGGGCCAGGGCGAAATCAAAGTGTGTGAAAAGTCCATTTTGGTGACTGGCTTTTACAGCTTTTTTTACATGATTGAAAATGGGTATACCCTGGTGAATCTATCCTGAAAATATTTTATATTTAAACGAATTTTAAGGGTAGTATTTTTCAACAAATGTCGGAATTTCTATAAATATTTCAAATGCTATAATTGACTACATTATATCTAAACACGTTTTTTTTCTTACAGAAAATTCAGAATTACTTTAAAATGCACAGGTTACTTGTATATAAATTGGGGAACACAAGTATATGTTTTGGTTTAAATTTGAAGTTTGCATCAATAATAAATCGTTGTTTAAACGACAGAAAAAAATATTTAAAATTCAATTTTTAGAAAAGTAGGAGAGAAAGGTTAGATTCATGTGGAGTCATGGTTTAATTTTTACATCACCATCTTCAGTATAGCTTAGCTTTATGATGCTTTATGATGAAAATAAAGGAAATACATTTTTATTTTCATATTTATATATTCCATGTAAAATTATCAATAATTATATATTTAGTTATAATTTATTCGTTTTAATCACCGTTTCAGGCTTCTTTTATATTCATAAGGCCGAAAAAATCACTCATTGCAAAGAAATTAACTACCGTAACGAAATTATTAACTAGAGTAGAATTTGAGGAAAGAAACGTGTTCAATAATTATAATGAGGTGAAGCAGTTTCATGGTTAGTATTTTCTTGTTTGTTTTATTTCATTGCCGATGCATCTTTTTACTATGTTTATAAAATACACAAATATAAGGAAATAGTAAAATGTAGTTTAAAAAAAAAGTATAGCCTTACATACGATGTAATGGCTGTTTCAGGCTTCTTTTATTATTGAAGAAGCCGGAAATTGCACTCACAAGACCTTTTTTTGCATGGAAACTAACTATAACAATCGGAAAGAAACGTCCACAACCAGGTTCCCACGGTACTCTTAAGGGTGAAGCAGACACGTTAGTCGTACGCCGCCGCCTTCAGGAACCATTGCCAAGAGTGAAGTAAGTCAGATGATAAAATTAAGACTGGCTATTGTTAGGTGCAAACACATACCATGGCAGTGAATGTGTACGCGTGTGTTCACATCTCGTCTCTGCTGGTTCCGATTTTGTTTTATTATATCAAATTTGTTTAAGCTTTAACATTTTATTTACCTATATGGACAGGGTCCCTTGACCCCTGCCGGCAGGTGGATCCAGATATTCTCAAAAGTGGGGCCGATCGAGATCACACCGCCTTAGGGGAGGTCCGGGATTTTTTTTTCTAGACAGACGCTTGAAGTAACCTTTGAACGTTTGGAGATCATTTTTTCGATTTTTTTTTAAATATCTAAAAGGAGGACGGGATCTTCGCGCCCTCTAATTCCGCTCCTAGCCTGCCGGTGGTGTGTTGTCTCTCGATCTCCCCCCACACATTTGACATCTATGGATCCGCCCCCGATGGATCCATATTTACAATTGGATTAGGATGATGTACTGTTGTTTTTGTAAACAACATAATTATGATAATGATGAAATATTGTTTGAAGGTTTGCATGTTGAAGTAATGCTGGCGGTACAACATCATATTTCTAAAAAGATTTTTTTTTTTTTTTTGAGAATGTCTTTTTTTTGTATACAAATAAAATTACTTGCCGCGAAAACAAAAATGTGAAATTCAGATATATTTGATTTAACCAGGGAACAGTGAAATGATATTGTAATTTCACTTTTTCCTTATTTAACAATTTAATTACCGCATCAAAATACACAAGCCATTACTACGAATCTGTTAGAAATTGATAATATAATTTGTACTCTCTTTTACACTTAATTTTTCACTACTGGGAACTGCAAAAAAAAAAAGAATAATTCATAAACACACACAAAAAAAGCTCCTTAAAAACAACCCAAATGAACCGCAGTTCAGCCTTCTAACCTGGTTTTTTTTTTTGGCCCAAAAAGGGCCGAATCGACCCAGGCCGAAACTACCAGGATTCATCTTATTCGTGAAACTCTTGACATAACTTTCACCACTATATATATCCAATATATTATAACAATGTCTGCCATGGTTTTTGGGAACAATTTGCCATTTTCTGCACACGTTTTCAATTATAATGGCTGAAAAATATACTGGATTCATGTTCATACCAACATCATGCAAGTCCATCTAATAAATCATGAGTTATGAACCTAAATGTTAATCAAAAAAGTAATAAAATAAAATGGCAGTAGCAAACTTAATCAATTTATACATTTTTCTTGTTAATACCATTTTTTATGTGCCATATGTATACTTTCAATAAATTTACAACTTTTTTGTGGAGGTCAAATGATCTTTCTCTCTCTAGTTACGACAATTTCTGCATGTTTTCAAAACCTTTCCAATTTTAATGACTGACCAATCTGTAGGCTTAATGTTGACACCAACATAATACAAATCTATTTGACTAAATCGAGAGTTATGTGCACCCCAAAACTGTGATTTGTTTTTTTGTTAAAATCAATTTGTGTATTCCATATGTCAATAAGTAAAAGAAAAACACAATTTGTACTAAATACATCAAAAATTAAGGATATGGCTAAACTTTATTTGTATTTTATGCAAAAATTGCATAATAAAAAATTTTAACGAGCTTTTCACCTCTAGTGACGTTAATAATTGTCGCATTAATTTTATGTAAGAAACATATATGCTACACATTGCTACCAAACAATATTGATAAGCTTTATAATTCACAGGTTATGGGCATAAATGTAACCCCGAAATATATTAAAATTAAAACACTAACGACCATTACAAATGACGCGAGTACATACAGTGCATCCTTTTAATTTTCTTGTTGAAATAATTTTTTTTTTGTTCTATATGCCCGTAGGAACAAAGTGATACCAAGGAAGGTTAACTGTGGGGCGGGCTGTATGGTGACCTCCCTCCAGCCCATGGCCTATTGCTATTGAACTGCTATTACTGTTAGTCAAATAATGATTGTAAATATTTTAAAATGCAATTTTCTTTCTTCAGATTATTCTAATTTATCGCTTCTTATTACTTACTGGTCACTTTTCAAATACTCCATGGTTCTCAGCTAATTCTTCTGTAGTGTAGGTTTATGAGGTGTAGTTAAATGGCAGGTAGTAATAGGCCTACTATAAGGGAGCTATATTTCCAATACTTGTAGGTTGTACCTAAATTTACGAAACAGAAACAGAGAAAATATAAGTATGTTTAAAAGACGAATACATTGAAATCAATCAGCAGAAAAAAAATTGAAGATCAGAAATAGAATAGAACAGTCACCTCTTTTTAAAATGCTTTGACAGAGTCACAGTGTTTATTCAGACTGGGTTTAATTGTCTGATAAATAGCATTTCATGAATGAAACAGTCAAATTTGTTCCTACATTTCTTTAAAATGCTGAAACATGACTCAATACTGCTTTGGGCTGTTATGGTGGTCCTTAGCATGTTGTCCTAACAGAAATTATGTTCAGCAATACGTTGGTAGAAGTGTCGGTTTGTGTATCCGACATAACTTGCATCACACAAGTCACATTTAAATCTGTACACAACACACTGCTGATTTCTGATTGTAGGTTTTCTTTCTGTTTTCTTAATTTCATCACGTATTTTTCTGCTTGTGAAAACAGGAAAAAATGTTTTGGTCTATTTTGTTGCTTAGTTGGCGTAGTTGACGCTTAACTGAGTTGGCAGATTTCTGGTCTTTGAAGAGTAGGATAATTCGGATGGGCATTTCCTTCTCGTCGGCTCTACTATTACTGAGTTTATTATGTAGAGGTTAATGTGTTAGAATAAGCACTTTTAATAAGATAGTTACAACAGTTCCTTGAGTAACAGTATGCTGCAAGCTTTATTCAGCTATTAAACTAATCTACTGCGAGAGCAGCTTAGCCTAGACTGGTAGCCACTAGGTGTTAGCTAGTTGAACCGTAGTGTTCTCTAGGTCTCCGGTTCAATTCGCATCGCTGCCTCTCCTTTTGTTTCAGCTAGATGGCTGAAATACAAGTTATATCTGTCTTTCGAATGGGACGTTTAAGCCATTTCATTATAATCATTTATTTCTAAATCAACTCAACATAATATTAAAGGAAAATAACTTATTATAACATACAGTCGAAATAATTATGTTATGTTCACGCTCTCCTAAATAAAAATAAAAGAAAAAGTATAAATAAGCAAATAACTAAATATAAGATAATAATTGAAATAATTGCATGATTAATTAAAAGTTACTGTCCCGTGTGCTTTGATGGCCCATATGCACATTGAAGAACGCAGTCCACTCTTCGGAAAAGAGTAGTGGATTGTCTCCAGGGGTGCTGCCCAAACCATCATTAAAAGGACCCCACTAGAAATAAGTTTTTTTTTTTCTAGACATTTGTGGGCTAACCTTGTTGTGTATACTGAATATATCCATACTGCATTACATATATGCAATCGGTTAACTCAAGGTTTCTTAGATATTAATAGAGCGGGGTCAGTTCAAAGATGTTAGCTTAGATTTGAATCTCAGCATATTGTTATTAGAGGAACCGCTGTACTGCCTTATTGATTTGATCATTCTAACAAATCAACGTCTACATATTGCATTTAGATACAACCCCCTCACCAACCAATCACCATATTACATTGGCTTTTAGGTTAAAATTATAACAACATTTAGCTTGTCAATTAAGTGTATATAATACTCTTCCAGTAATCCATATATTTCTGGCAGTAAGACGACTGTAATTCATTTTTTTTAGATCTGTAACTTATTTGAAATTTGATAACTTACGTGGATCGCATTTAATAAACAAGTCACCTCTTTTCAAAATGGCGCATTCAAAAGTACTTGCAAGTACAGTCAACAAGCTCTTATGATGTGTATAGTGAAAAATAGGTGTAAACCCCTTTGTTAGTATTCAAAACTTAACATGTGTAGATGTAATAAACCGTAAGATTATATGAATACAATTTATTCCGCACTCATGATCGCATTTAATAGGACAGTCACCTCTTTTCAAAACGGCTCATTGAAAAGTGCTTGCAAATTCAGTCAACACGCTCTCTTTTGATGTGTACAGTCAAATACAGGCTTAACCCCATTTAATTATTTAATGCCCGTTAGCTATCACAGGAAGAGCTGATGCAGTGTACAGGTGTCGAATTAATATTATATCGATGCCAAAAACTTATACTTAAGGCTCTACTTTAACTATGGTTCTTTGGATTCAATATGGGTCGCGAACCAATATACTCTGTATGACCTGTCGTGTA